>NW_027210611.1:600000-802500 GCF_029030835.1 Brachyistius frenatus
AAGGGAATGACAACAGAATAACAACTTTAGTTGTAAAAATTACAATCTAAAAAAAAAAAAAAAATCACCTTCTTCTGATGGCAGAGTCCAGAGTCCAGGGGATGTTTGTTGCTCCAAGGACCAGCACCCCTTCATTGTCATTCCCCACACCTGCAAAACAACAAAATAAAAGTGAAAAAAGACGTGAAAAGTAACTTCTTTCACAATAAGGTGCCAATATTTTGATGCTTTTACTGTCAAACACCTGCAGCTTTCTACAAATCTGCCACAATGTGCATTTTTTATTACAGGGGAGCCACTATGAAAAAAATAAAATAAAATGGGATGCACATATGTTTCACATGGTTCACGCATTTAGTTAGTAATGAGTAAATTGAGTGAAGTAAAGACATGGAAGCGTCTGTCCACTGCCAGCTACTGAGCTTGATGGCCTGAGTAACCCAACAACTTAATTTTTTTTTAAGGTTGTCCAAAAGTACCCAGCCTCTGTAAAAACTATTTTCTCCTGTTCACAGCTCAAGCTTCTATGTATATCTCTGTCTATCTCCTGCTTCGCAACTATGATTTCACAGATAATTTAGGCTGCAGAAAGGAACTGGAACTGAAAGGTTCATTTACTTGTTCACTTTACTGCACTAATATTCATTTTGTACTTGAGCTGCCATTTTATATTCCACAGGCTGTTCAGTCCTTCAGAGTATTGTTAAAAAAAACCTGACACTAAATAATTTTACACTAAGAGTGTGGACCCTTTAACACGGCAATACTGACATCGTTCATCAAAATATTTAGTATTTACAAATAATTGCTGGAGCTAATCAGACTTACCCTGCATCTGAACCAGGAACTCTGTCTTGATACGACGAGCAGCTTCACTCTCGTTCTCACTTCTTGAGCCGCACAGGGAGTCAATCTCATCGATGAAAATGATAGAAGGCTTGTTATCCCTCGCAAGGCTGAAAAGATTCTTCACCAACCTGGGGAGCAAAATGGACACTTTTAGGAAATGTAATATAACAATATATTTGTAGATATTAAATATCACCATTCCACATTATATATTAGAATGTCAGATTATATGCTTAACCTATGGTTCTGAGAATAATTGTTAAAATGACTTACTTTTCACTCTCTCCCAGCCATTTGGAGACGAGGTCAGAGGAGGAGATTGAGAAGAAGACCGAGTTGTTTGCCTCTGTGGCAACAGCTTTAGCCAGGTAGGACTTTCCTGTACCTGGAGGCCCAAAGAGCAAGATCCCCCTCCATGGAGTTCTCTTTCCTGTCAGTCAAACAAAGAGGTTATTTAGTCTACACAACTGTTCCACACAGAATAGATGTGTGCTTCAATGTGAGCAAAGTAATGAGGTGACTTTCTTATTAAATGAGATTTAATACCTGTGAAAAGGTGGGGGAATTTGATCGGAAGAATAACGGCTTCTTTCAGTGCCTCCTTGGCCCCCTCGAGGCCAGCAACATCATTCCATTTGATATTTGGTTTCTCCATAACAATTGCACCTGGTAAAATAATAATACGATATTAATGAAAAGTCGAAATAATACATTAAAATTAAGTGTAGAAATAAAAATATACGTGCGTAAGGTGTAATTAAGTAGGAATAAAGGATTATTGCAAACCTGAGAGTTGATTTTGGAACTTCTTTTTCTCTGGATCATCACCTTCATCACTCTCATTTCTAGACACAAACATACAATACATATACACATAAATATGTATAAAATTTTGTCTTTTTTCAAGTTAAAAAAAAAAAAAAATCATTATATTTTCCTTTATATTAGGGGAAAGTATTTTTCTGACCATAACTGATTGGCCTCACATGAGCCAACATATCCCACTGCCCCACCTATTACACACCCTTTATCGTCAGACTGTGACTCTTTGACAGGCTTAGCAGGAGGTGCTTTCTCTTTATTCTTTAGATACTCCTTCAGTTTCTCAGCTCTGTCCAAGTATTCGGCACATTTCGCCCGGATACTCTGTTTAGCTTTGTCACCCTGGGCTTCATCTGTCGGGAGTCAACACAAAAAAGATACACAAAAATGATTTCAGGTCTGAGTATTTCCTTTTAAAGAAGACATTAATCTCCTTTTAGCACTTGTAAAACAATATCACAACTGTGTGGTCAACACTGCTGTGACGGTGTGCAAAATGGCTTGCGTGTCATTTTAAGTCACAAGCCACTCTGAACCAACAAGCAACAGACATGTCATGGAAGACTACTAACAAATTGTGATTCCTAAAGTGGCAAACGGCTGTGATTAACAGACTTGGGACCCTATTGAGCTAATGCCAATGTGTTGTATAATGTCTTACATTTCACCACATGAAGGAAATACTGAACAGCAGCCTGGTACAGGCGCAGAGCCTCTTCATAGTTATGAGCTTTATCCTCCTGAGCCGCCTTGCTGGCAAGATCGATGGCTTTCTACAAGAGGAAAGACAAGGGACAGTGTTAGTTATTAACACTTGGGAGGTACAGGTATTAATAAAGTTGAGAAAACTGTTTGAAATGAACGACAATGTTGTTGTTTTATGAATCTATCTGATAGAAAACAGCCAATCAAAACAAACATCTAGACAACAAAATGAGATATGTAAGCACAGGAAGTTGTGAATTTAACCGAGTAAAGGTGGAAAAATAAATAAATACTTAAAACAGTCCCAGCCACCCTCTCAAAATACACACACACACACACCCCACCCACCCACACCCCCCCCCCACACCCCGTAGTAGGAGTGCCTGAACTTTAAAAACACTTTTGTTCACCGTAACTATAACTGTAAGTACAACACAGTTTATACATTTGAACACAAATACAAATATATAAATAACGTTGTCACCTCTGTTTGAAGTGTGAGTCGTTTAACAGGCCAAATTAAACTAGCCCGCTAGCAACGCTAATCTTATGAGGTACTATCTCGTCACTATAACATCACGGAAATGTTATAAGGCTGCTTTCACAACTGAAATAATAATAATAATAAAAATAATAATAATAATAATAATAAATCTCAGCCTTGATAATACACGTAAGCCATAATTCCAGATCTTTGTGGTCTTTTTTGTTTGTTTTTGTTTTCCCGTTAAATGCCTTGTTCGCGAGCTTAGCCAAGCATGCTAATTAGCGGCTAATGTTACAAACGTTACGCTGTTTTACAAAGCTGGAGGCGTTTATAGCGAGAAAAACCGACAAACATTAGGCCAAACACTTCGGTTGTCAGCAACTAGGATACTTTTATCCATTTAAATCAATTTGCAAACAACTTTTTTTTTTAAAAGCTTATTTCAGCGTTTTAGCCAGCTCCTCGGTTGGTCCTCAACTTACCTGTAAATTATTGTTGGTAGCCATAAGGGCCGATCGCTCGTCCAGTAATCAAAACGAATGTAACCCCGCAGCAGAGGAAACAGTTTTTAAACGCTGTGCTTTAAAATTCTACCGTACATGTAGTCTGTTAACGCGATAATCGAGGTTTCTGGTGGACTTGTTTTCGTTTCTCGCTCCCGAGTCAAATCGAGGAGGAAACTTCCGCATCGAAAAGTCGACACTCCGCGTGCACGGAATGTGGTGACGTCAAGACGTCGCCTCGACGCAGGCCAGAGTGACTGGCAACACTACGTTTATCACAATTTAATACAAAAAAAATAAATCAAATGTATTTTATGACAGTAAAGATGAAGATTGGGGCTAAAATCGTTATGTTAAGTTATGTTAGATTTATCTTACGATCCTTTTTTATTCGCATTTTATATGGCTTACTTTTGGTGTCTGTGGTTATGTTATAATTTATTATATATTTTAACATTAATTATCTATCATTTATTGTCCACCTCATTGCACACCCATCCTACTGTCACACTATTCTGCTTTCATCATCATGTAGACAATGATGTCCACATTTGTAAAGCAAATATTATGTATGTAATTTCTGTGATGACCTCTTTATTCACAAGGTACTCCTGTAGTTCTTCCACTCTGTCCAGGTACTGTTTACATGTATCTCTAATCTTCTGGTTGCCATCTTTACCCTGGGGTTCACCTGATGGAAGAAACAACAATGGTTTAATATCATAGGCAACACCACCATTTGTCATCATGGCATATCATGTCACTTGTCATTGTAAGACATGCACGTGTAAAGAAATAATAATGAAAACAGACTAAATTCCCTTTATATGCTTCTGTTTCAGGGTCCTGCGGTTGTGCACCCTGGCTCACTCTCATATTGTCATGGCTTAAAGGGACACAGGTGACTAGTAACATCTTCAATTTCCCTGATGTCTGCTATAAAAAAAAAAAGGCCCTATTCTGTAATGTTATTGCCTCTTAAATGAAATATTTTACAAATATGGCAAGTTAGGGGAGTGACACAGCTTCAAATCGCCACACACACACACACACACACACACACACACACACACACACACACACACACACACACACACACACACACACACACACACACACACACACACACACACACACACACACACAAAATCCATGAATAGTTTTGCATTTTAAATTTTACTAATCTGCCCATCAGTCAGTGATAGTCACAGGAAACCATGTAACGATGACGAATACTTTAACGGTTAATGTTATGACAATAGTTGCTTTATGTTTCCACCACAGTGACGCACGTTTCAAAATGTGTAGAAAGTACTTGACAGCATGTTGGTAGGAGCGGATGGCTTCCTCGTAGTTGCCAGCCTGGTCCTCCTGTGAGGCCTTCTGAGCTACAGCAATAGCTTTCTGAAAGGGAAGGAAATTAATTAATAGTTCAGATACTATCAAACCATTAAAATCACATAGACAGTTTGCAGTATTTATGAACTTCAAACTCAGTTCATAACATCTACAGTAAGTGACTCATGAAGGGCAAGCTTCTTCAGCCAAAACAAATGCATTACAAAGTTGTTGTTTAATAATCTGAAGTCTGAATCATAGATTACTATTAGCTTAGTGCTAAAATGATAAATTGATCAGTTGAATTTGATCCACAAAAAAGTTAACAAAAAAGTTTAACAAATTAAATGCAGTTATTATGCTTTTAAATGTCAAAAATATCAGCTGTGAAAAGCTTCACAAATATTACAAAATGACTTGTTTATTCATTAATTCATTATAATAAATTTAGATTTGTGGCTTTTCTTCTGGCTAATTTAAGTAGTCATTAAAAGTTAAGTTCTGGTAACCTACTGACTGGGCAACATACTGTAGATAGATAAAGTTACTTAGTGATGGAAATTATAGCTAAAATAAAAGCTTCTTACCGAAACGCAGCTATTCGTAACTTCATAAAGCTGTGTCTGACTTTTCTGCCAAAACTGAGCTATTCAGCAACACTTTTTTTTTTTTTTTTTTTAATGTGACTGACCTTTTGCATCGAGAAAATTATCTCAAATTTGTTGCATTATTAAGCAACTTCATATCTGCCTGAGCAGGCTTGAACCCTATAACTGGGTGGAACTATATGGAAAATGAGTTATTCATATTAGAAGAGGCTCTATGTGCAGTCCTCTTGAACTAGGACCCCCACATTCTCCAACTACCCAACCATCTATTAGAACAAGAGAGATAACTTGTATCTATTGTATCAAAACCACTCATAACACTGATATAATATTATGATGGTTATATTGCCGGCTTAAAACATTTGATTTCCTGTGAATGAATCATCTCACAGACTGTCATTGAATCCGTGGACTACATGTGAATGACTATTTTGGATTATTGATGGAGTTCAGACAGCTGTTGTAGTGCAGACATATTGGTTTATAAATGGTCCTGCATTCAAGATCATAACTGTTTATTCTCTTACAGATTACAAAAACACGGGAAGCCTTTTTAATTAGGGGCTCGAGTTACACTGAATCCACTGACCAACAAGTGTATAACGAAAGCTGTCAGACTGGAAACATGGAATGCACTCGGTGGGTTTGTTCCTGTCTGAGTAAATATATATATATATATGTATATATAGCATACGGAGAACTTCACTCTTAAAGAAAGTTTTCCATCCTACCTGTAGATTTGTTGGCTCCATGCGGAGTCCTGCGAGAATTAAAAACACAATAGATTCAGACCCGGGTCCCTGCCAGTCTAGTTTCGTTGACCCAGCAGTGAAGTCACTGTGCAACAAGTTCCTGTTTTGTTTTCACGCCCTCAGCACTGATGTTACGCCCCTGGAAAAAGGGGGGACTTGTCACACTGACAAGATGCGTTCAAGAAAGCAGCCTGTCCAGTCTGAGGAATGGCAACGATGTGTGACGCGGAAATAGCCTCCTGCCAACGAGTCACTGTGCTTAATTGTTGTTGTGGGAGTTATTAAGACAACACAAGTTGTAGAGTCGTTGTTTTAAAGTTTCAAACAGAAACAGCTGAATTGAGACAGTAGACTGAACAAAGACATTACATTTACACCAAAATAGCTTAAGTTGTAACTTAATATGGAAGCTCTTGTGACACATGAACAGGATACTTGCAGTGCGTAGTGCGCGACGTATCCAATGACTTCCATGTGATGACTGCGTTCTCCACCAGAGGTCGCACTAAGATCACTGTAAAAGGATCGAGATGTTTGAAGCCACTGGTGGGGTGCTTCACAGGTTTGGAGTGACTCATCTGATTCTGCAGAGATTTCAACTTTTATGTAAAGATATACGAATATGAAACAAAATCTTGGGTACAGACTTAAATATAAAAAAAAAGTTGCAAATGTTCATATTTGTTATGCAGGTTCGATTTTTAAAGTTAATTTAAATAGTCAATTTGTTTATTTTATTAGTTTATTTAACTATTTATTCGTTTAGTTTATGCTTAAGATAAACACTTCTGACAGTGTCTATATTACTCTATTAGTAAATGACTAATCATCTAAGCAGTTCTTCATATGATGATTGTAAAATTATAAGGATTGAAATACAACAACAAAAGCTGCACTTGATAAATTGGTGTATATAACATCTTTTATACATATTTGACGCTCGAAGATGAGAATTTTATTATTAGCAGTAAAAGAGACGAGAAAACAAGAGACGAGCTTCTGTGAAAACTGTGAGGGCAGACCTTCGGCACCGCTCAGTGGATTGGCGTCGAATTCAGACCATCGACACCCTGACACCTGATAGCTCCAGTGTGGCACAGAGCTTGATCCAGAACACGGAAAGCCGGTCTTGTTAGTTTGGGGACATGCTGCGGACAGAGAGCAGACCTTCATCAGTGGAAGATCAACCTGAATCTTTGTTTGACTTTTGTTTTGTTTGACGTGTAGTCCTACGGGAAATGCCTCGCGCGTAACTCGCAGCCCATTAGCGCATTTCATGGACATCTATAGATGACAAGACCTGCACGGTGCGGGTCCTCTCAGCATCTACAAGGATCTCTCATGTGGAAGATGGCGAGACGGATGACAGGAGCTCACCTCCTCGCTATATTTTTCACTTTGTGGATTACACTGTTCAGGGACGCAGACGGACAAGAACGTTTTAATGACTTAACTGGTTTTAGTTTGAGTCCACCGTACTTCAACCTCGCTGAGGGCTCAAGGATCTCTGCAACAGCAACCTGCGGACAGGATGAGGCTGGCACACCGAAATATGATTTATTCTGCAAGCTTGTCGGAGGACCGACTGCAGGCCTTCCTACTCAAAATATACAAGTAAGAAAATAAAGCAGGGGCTTGACGTGTCCTCATAACTTTTAAGTGATAGCAGCACTATAAACAAGCCCTGTAGTGTGTATTTAAATTGTAATGGGGTACAAACAGTGACTAGGATATTATATCTAGCGTGTACCTATTGAAAGAAAGTTGACTGAATTGTTATTTTATTCGGAAGATAGCTTTGTCCTATGCTCTAATATGTAAATGCAACTACTAGAGCGTTTATAGCCCCCTTGGGGATCCCTGACAATTCTGCCAGCTCTGTCCAACTTGTGCAACTGCCAGGAATAGTTTTACACTATTGTAGTTTGAGTCCCACGTTTTCTAAAGTAAATTCTCTTTCAACAGTGCTCCTTTCCCATCAGGATCTCTCCTGAAGTTCCCCATTTGTATAAAAAAAAAAAAAAAAAAAAACAGTTTGACAAGTATGCCAATGTTTTGCCCACTGTTTTTTTTTAAATTTTGCTACAGATTATTTGTCATCGTTTGAAACATGCTTTTTGTTTTTTGCTATCATGTGTATGTGTGTATGTTTCTGATACCAACAATTTGACACCATTTAGGGTCAGTTTTGTGACTACTGCAACTCCATTGACCCAAACAAAGCCCACCCGGTGACCAATGCCATCGACGGGACAGAGCGGTGGTGGCAGAGCCCCCCTCTCTCCACGGGAATGGGTTATAACGAGGTGAATGTTACCCTGGACCTCGGACAGGTGAGATCATCATACCTTCCTTTCTGCATGAACAGATGTTTACCAGCTGTTACCTACTGTGTGAATAATGATAGCTCTGTGGTGACAGTAAAACATAGCACCTGAATGTTACAGGAGAAAGAGAGGGAAAGTTTGTTTCTCCCTTTGCCATTGCTCTGCTGCTGTGAAATGAGTTATGTCATTTGTCACTGGGTATCACTGGTATGATATTACAAATTTGCAATATTTTTGCACCTCCTTTGTCACTGCTGTGTTTTTCTGCTGATGATTTGTTTTAAACATGCTATGGAGGAAGTTGTTTGACTTATGGTGTTTCCTTCATACCACAAGTAGTGCTATTCCAAAGGTGTTAAATGATTATGTTTTAGTTTGAGCTTCATCACATCAGCTAACAGTAATCATGTGAATAATGTGCAGTGGTTGGATTCTTGCCAGGAATCAGATTCACACCCCTTTGACTGGAGAATATGCTTCCATCATGACCCGTGCCTGCGGCAGGAGTTTGGCCAACAGCCCATAAAACTGCACCTCACGCTCAATTGTTCACTGTGAGGAAAGAGAGGAATGCTGTCTCTGGATTAGGGATCAGAAGGATGTAAAATCTGTTTCTAGAAGTGCAGGTGGAAGCCCGGACCTTTTGTTTGAGGAGGGCTTTGACTAGTTTTGGAGAAGATTTCAAAAAGAGAGTTTTCATAGGTGTTACATGTTTGGCCCCCAATGGGAACTGTGTCAGACAATGGGTGGGAGCTTTTCCATCTCTGTTTTTAGACAGACTGATCTGAGCAAAGATCCTACACGGCTAAATATAGTCCAGGTGTACTAAAGGACGGGCACATGCAGGGCCTTTAGGGATGTCTGACTTTAATACTAGGTGATGCTCAGTTTATTTGGGAGCTGGGAAAGAAGCATTATTGCATTATAGTGTGCTAAAAAGAGTGTGGCCGGATTTCGACTGTGACACAACACCCTGACGCCCCTCAATACAACACCCCCTCACCCCGTCCACACACACACACACACACACACACACACACACACACACACACACACACACACACACACACACACACACACACACACACACACACACACACACACACACACACACACACACACACACACACACACACAGGGAAAATGAGGGTGTGTAGGCATATTTGTAATTTACTAACTAAAACTTATGTTGGCAGTTTCCTAACCTGCGGTATATGAAATTGGTAAGCTCAGCATTCTGGTAAGAGCCAATACATTTATCACTTTCTTCTCAATAAATGGTAGAAATAGAAGTATAAATGGACGGAAAAGACCCACAGAATGTGAATCCACTATGATAAAGGCTATTTCTGTCCATATTTGTTATAACTGGGGTTTGAAAGGCTGAGTTTTCTTTAGGCATGTTTCTGAGTTGAAATACGTGTTTTATTTACCTACCAAGGGGTTTTATTGCTGTCCCCACCATACACATACAAGGTCATGCATTGTCAAAGATGATGCTATAGCTGTCGTGTTGTTTGACCATTCCATGTGAAACTTTGATAGCTTTGTAGATTTTTAGAAATCCACTGGATAAATTGTGTGTTCAGTGAAATATGAGGGCTAGCCAGAGCTGAATGGGTGCTGTGGTTTCTTTCAAGACCAACGCAGGTGGCTGTTCAGCTGTTGTCTGTATAGCTCTAAGTAGATAGATTAGATAATGGCACGGTTGATGTTTATGTTAAAATGATGAGGTTCAAAGAGAGTTTTTCTTTTTTTGACAGAGCTGTTTCCGGTGGTTCTGTTTGAAAGAAGATTGTTTGAAGTCCGCCAAGTTTAAAGGCTGGGCTAATCTGATGAAAAGTCAACTTATGTTTTTCAAAAACTGAAATATCTAAATGATTGCAGTGAAATCAGGTGTCACATGTTCCCCTGTGGATAAATTGTAATGACTTTGATAATCCCTTGATTTTTTTATCTAGTGCCATCGTCAGGTTAAACATGCAATTCCTCCAATGCTTTGGTTCACAACTAATGACGTTCCCATCAGCCTCAGGGTTTAACATGCTTAAACGTGTTTCACACACTGAAACAGTATACCTGCTAAACATCCTGCTAAACATGATCCCACTCTAGACATGCCTTGTTTTCATTCAGGTAAAATACCTTCAAAGCTAACGGCTTTCATTAAACAGCATTGTGTTCTTATGACATGATCACTTTCCAAATGGCCTCCAGCTCAGAAATGTCCTGTAAATAAGCGTATATTGGCCTGTTTCAGACAGGCCAATACAACCATGCAAGCTGCTCCGTTTTTGTGACTTTTTGGCTTTTGACCTGTGACCCATGACAAATCCTATACCTTCAATCAGGAAATGACCTCAGTGATCTTCAGTTGGCTACTGTATGACAGTTAAAGATGTTTTTTTTGGCATAAATAGTTTGCTTATTTCTGGAGTTTTTTGACCTGGAATGAATTTAATTTAGCTGTAAGTAGATATTTGTGGGAGCCCATCATGGCTCATTGTCATCATGTCTTCACTGATTTTCACTAATACAGCTTTGTCTTGTGTATGTTTGTCTTTTGGACATTTTATTTAACCAAATGCATTAGTATGTGAAGAAGCAGTCAACCATTACTTGGATCTCTTTATAAATTTGTGTTACATCTATCCCTTCTAAAATATTGGCTTCTTTTCCTGGAACTTTTGCCCACAGTAGGTAAGCCATTGTTCTGTTAAACATTTACACCATGTGTCAGACTGCCAGTCATTCCTTTTTTCTGGGGAATGTATTTTAGGAGCCCTGACCACATGTGCTTATCTGCCTGAGTGAGCCCAGAGTAGACCATGTGAGGCAAACATGCCAGGGCTTACTACTGTCTGTCTCCTATTTGATGAGATATAATTACCTCTGATTGGTAGGAGTCAGGCACTGAATGAATATCGGACACTATTGGTTTGAATGAGGTTCTGATTAGCTGCTGATTGATGTTCAAGGGACTTTACTGGTGTTTGCAGGTGAAGGTTAAGGCTGTGGATCATTTCTGTGGGTATCAGTTTATTGTGTTGAGGATGGAGCTTTTGTGTGGCAGTTTTGTGGCTTTAAATAGTCTCTGATTACAAAACATCTTGTTGTCCATCTGTGATTTATTGGTTATTTACTGAGCAGGCTGCTATACATACATTTCTCTTTGTAGGATATGTGAGTAAGTGCAAAATCCATGACTTGCCTTTGTAATGAAGTGGGACGAGAGAGAACTGGTTGAGGTTAATGCAATAGCTTTGGCTATGCTCACAATTCTGCAATCGTCAAGAGACAAAGCTTCCAAGAACTAAATTTTAGAGACATTCCCCTGGAACCTAATCCTCTCTCTCAGGGGTCCAACTCCCACCAAATTTGGTTTGAATGTTTTATTTGCAGCCGTCGCCCCCTTTTGTGTTTGAATCCTTCTAGGCGGTATTGTGTGACATCCATTCTGTGCTCTCAGACTCTCACAAAGGTTTGGTTCTTTTTAAGCCTCGTTGAAAGTGACCTGGCCTTCTCTTTTCACTGGATTAATGGGTAGAAAAAGAGAGGTGGTGTAATTTAGTGGTGAGAAAGTACTTAAACAGAAAACACACACAAACAACATCTTGACTGAAAACATTTCATTTTTGCCTCTCGGTGAGCCCCCTCACAGCCCTCTTACTGAACAGACATTAAGACACAACCATGCATAATGCTTGCTTGCATGCATGGATGATCTTATGGGTCCACATTCGATGTGCATGGCTGCACTGTGCCCTTCTAAATCATGCAGCAAGTGTTTTTTTTTTGGTTTTTTTTTTAAGATAATGCTGTCATTTTGGGGTCATGTGATTTTAATTGATTTTAATTGATTTTTAATGTAATTCCAAAAAGACAAAGAATGCAGTATTTTCTGTTGAAGAGCTCATCTATCCAGCTTTGTATTAAAGATTTGTTCATAAAGTGTAGTTGACTCAGTCCGACCCCAGAGACAAATTTGGCTGTTGGACATGTCCCTATTGCTGTGGTGGCGATGGAGGTGATGTAAGTGCCTGTCTTTAGCCGGGTGGCCTGAGGTGCCAGGCCAACCCAGCAGATATTTACTACTCCACTAACAGCCACCTTGTGCTAGTTAGCAGCAGCTTTGAGAGTGTATCACGCGTGACTGTTGGACTGCAGCACCTCCTAAATCTGGTGCTCCGATGTGGAAAAGCTTGTGCGAGTTAATGTGGGTTCTTTTCACCTTTTCAAGGCCTTTGTCATCAATTCACACATGGTCATGCTAATCAGTGGTCACAGGTTTACTGACGCAGGCATTGATGCAATGGGATATGTTAAGAGAGCAGTAGTTTTCCTAGACCCATTTGACAGGGCTGTCATGAATAGTACACCCATATGCTTTCAATTGAGGTCATTCATAGAGGTGGAAGGAAATACTGCATCAGGATAATATTGCAGCAATATTGCAGCATTTTACTCACATTGAAACATTTCAGACTAGAATCAGTGTTGTCGTCATTCAATTTTAAGAGTTGTTTTGATTTTGAGCCAAATGTAACAAAGATTCTGTAGTGGCGATTAGTCCTCAGATGTAACAACAACAAAAAACACATTGAACCTTAGATTTTAACGGCCACTGAGTCACCGGGGAACATGGTGCTGGGTCCATTGTCCAGGCAAGCATAATGTTTCATGAGGTTTAATTGACCATTTCTGCAAGCAAGCAAACAAAACAATAGCATCCACTGCCTCTCTTGCCCTGGTAAAAAACTATAAACCCTTCCCAGTGCCTGCCCATGCTATACCTGCAAACTCATATGTAAATTCTCTTGATGTGTCCGAGCTGCCCAGTGCCTTCAAAATAAAAGCACATCAGTTACTCAAATTAAAGTCATGGCATTAATAATGTAGTCAACAAATTCATGTTTATTTCTCAAACAAAACAGCAACAAAATAAACAGATAATGGTCTAATAGCTAAACACAACAAATAGCTCCAATACAATAAAGAACAGCTCCAACAATTCATATTTCATTTTATTCCTGCTCGCATAGGAATTGGAAAATACAACATCTAGCAATATCAAATACTTTATGTTGTAGCCCCCTTTGAATTCTGCATGTCTTTTTCACATACTGTATAATGTACAATGCAGAAAAGCAAACATACGTGCAAATTATTGAGCAGCTGCAACTCAGGCTTTTACAGTGTGAAGACTGCAAACAAGTAGAAACAGCATGTGCTTTATGTTGTGTGTTACACCTACAGTTCTATGGTAACTTTTAGCCAACTGTTCTTTGTTACCATATAACTAATTCTGTCATGGAGACAGAGAAAAATATACCAGACCTCCCCCTTCCCCTTCCCCTTCCAGCGCCCACCTGTTGCACACAGACAAACATTTGTACATTGCATTGTTACAAAGTGGAGGGCAACTGCTCCACCCCAGCGGGCTGCAGTGTGTTCTGTCTGGCACGGCTGATCCACTCCAACAGAAGGTGATGCCTCCTCTCCTTTGAATTGCATTCTTCTGATATCACATCAGACCCTCAGGAGCTCACTCAGATGGCTTCTAGCTGTCAGGACCATGATCTCACTAGATTTAGTCCTCGTGGCTCTGCAGTGCCCTTTGGTTGGAATTTGGGATTAGGGTATTCAATATCTGCTACTTCATTGCACTTGCTGAAAATGATCAGTGTTGAATTGTAAGCGTACATCGCATGCCTTTTTTAACAGTGGATACGATTATATATTTGTGCCTACACATCTCATCCTCACTTGGCAACACGCAGAAGTTATTGTAGCAGCACAATAAAATTTGGATATTACATTTGTGGATAATGAAATAAGAAACAGTAATTGTTGCACAGTTTAATGATTGAGAAGGCTATGAGAAATTCCTAACCAGTTCATTTTACAGCACACTTCATTTCATCAACACAAAGAGATTATAAATGAAGAGATCCACGTGGCAGGCACGGCAAGAAGGGAAACTGGCAAAGGGTCACGCAATCAGGTCTTTTGTTTCAGACCTTTCTGTGAGTACGAAACGCTGATCTACAGCTCTATTACTTGAAGGGCGAGCATGTGTGAAGTTAAAGGGTAAGACTTCTGTGTAGAGGCACCCGTTGTGCTGCAGTTCACACTTAAGGGTGCACATTTATTACATTTGACATGTCACACACACAAACAGGGTATTTAACCGTCGGGGGGTCAGTATTCTAGACTTGATAATTAACACACAACACACACAAAGCTTGAGCTGTTCAGGGTGGAAAGATTTAGGAATGATGTGAGTGTGTGCATTTTTCAAAAGTTATTTACACATTGCGACAAGTGTGTTGAGAGAGGGAAAACATGTTGATTTGCTGTTGCTAAAATGGTGTTTGGTCATGAGGGACGTGGTTGGCTCAGCTGCCCTGTTGTTAATAAGAAGGTTAGAGGAGATCTGGAAACTTCATACCTTGTATATATCACATAGGGGGTCAAGGTCAGGAATTTAAGAAGGGTGATAAAAGGCAAAGATGGTAGTTGTCAAACAGTCCATAACTGTCACAGCACAACCCCTGACCTTTCGCCACCCACCCACAACCTCCTACGCTAAACCTCCTGGTATGACACGTTGGGATGCTGGGAGGAACCAAGGATTGCTCTGCTCAAGTGTTATTCCCAAGTGTTTTGTAGCCACAAGCTTGTCAATCTGTTGCATGTCTTTTATGCCACTGGAATCCTCTCCTGATGTGAATAGCATGTCACCAAAGTATTTCATGCTCCGTCCAAACAATATGTAGGTGCTTGACATATTTCAAGTGTGTGTGTTTGGACTGGCAGGGATACAGTTGGACAGACAGGCCTGAAATTAAGCAAAGCTGTGCCATGACAGGCCTCCTTCTTCCAAGATCACACTGTTTTTTTGACTGGGTTTGTTTCCGCAAGGTTCTTGCCAACACTCAGTTAATGGCACTGTGTCAATATTAGATACTATAGTGTTTGTCATTTTATAAAGTTAGATGCATCAATTTTGATTTCCATCTAAATTACAGATTTCACACAATTTCAACTGTTGTATGAGTAAAAAGGAGTAACTGGTTGGATTATTTATCTATTATTATCTTCTCGCTTTATGACTAAGATTTTATAATGTAAGATAATACTTTTCAAATAATTAAAAACAGAAGTAGCAATGTAACAACTGACTGAATTTTGTAGGAAATGCACTGAACAACATACTAGTTTTTCACCGGCTGGCCCTCACTTAGGTTCATGATTTTGAATACTGGTCCATATCAACATTAAGGTTGATATCAAAAGCTTTTGTCACGTGACTCTTAGTTATTGTATTGACACCAGTTTAAGGATACTCAGCTATATTTACCAATTCACTACTGCACAGTTACTCATTTTGAAACAACTGGTTGAATGACATCCAGTCTCCACATTTAGTGTAGCAGAAATATCCTACATGTGTGAGAACATGCTGAACAACAGGTAAACTGATGCAAATGTGACACTACCCGACCCCAAAAATCCCTAGACAAACACAGCTGGTGTCGTACTGTACCAACACCGGGTCAGAATTTTTTTCATGTGTGGTAAATATTCTTTTTGTGACACTTGTGGATCTTTTTTGGCTGCCATCTTCATCATGACAATTGGTGGAGAAGATTTTCACTGGTGTCAGTGACAGGTTCCTGAAAGCTGTGGTATGCTCTGCTTTGGGTGCATTAGGAGGGAAGGGGAATGTGGCGCTATGTTTGGAATCTGAGATGGGTCCGCATGCCAGCCAGCACGTCTCTAGCCACCCCTACGGCTTTTACCCTCCACCCATCTCACCCTCCTACCCCCCTTAACCAAGCCCTCCCTTAATGTCATCACTGCCCGTGTGAACTAAACTTCCTCCCGGTCCTCAGTAGAAGGACAGTTCCTTTGCAAAAGCCTCGCCTCTATTTTTAGATCACAGCCCACATCTTGTGTGTGCCATTCATCTATTTTTTTTTGTTTTTTTTGTGCATCCTGTTACATGTGGGTGGAAGTGTTCTCTGATTAATTTCCAGACACACCCCATTTAAAATTGAGATTTTGTTTTTGTTTTTTTACCCTGACTGTTTTCCTAAGTGGCAACACTGATTACAGGACAGTCAAGTCAAAAAATATTCCTGATTCTCAAACTAATGATTTTGTTGTTAGTTATTACAGATTGTTGACAGTCTTCAGAGAACGAGATCAGAAAGTTCCCCCAGCTGACCTCTTAACTCTCTCTCAGTATCCATAAACCCAAGAGCTACTTGAACTTCAGGCTTTTACTTCTCAGGGTTGGGGGAGGAATCCATCAAGATAATTGTGAATCCTCTTTGACATAGTCAATAACTCCACAGCAGAGGCTTTGCCATGCTTTTCTTTTCTTTTATATGTTAGCGTAGCTCCTCACTTCATGCAAGGAGAGACACAAACTTAAATATTTTAAATGCTCGCTGGGGTTTTCATCAAGGCGCTGAGGGATGTTAGACGAGTGTGGGCCTGCCTTCATCCTTCTCAAAGAGACACAGCCTGGAGAACTGTCTTTTATTTAAATAGCACACAATATTTTAGGTACAGTTTGCATTCATCACTTCAATCCTAAGGGCATGCACTGTATGCTTACAGTACTCCTGAAGCATGTTGAATGTTACTTTTGGGCCTTTGCCAGCATTTAGATGAGCTGTTTTTTTTTTTTTATCCTTACAAAACAAGACAGGGGTGTGGTGGTCAGGTGTAGGTGAGGCATTTTTGGTAGGACAGGTGTCACGTGCAGACTTGTGTCCCAGGGTTTGAATTGCAAGCCAAGTCCAGTACGTGCCAGATCACACAAAGGGAGTGACTATCACAGATTACCTTTGGATTGAACAACATTCAATCAAGATGAAGTCACTGAGTTTTAGGGCTTGATAATGATGTTGACAAACTGCAAAAGAAATGCACTGCTATGAGCATCCTGAGCCCGACAGAAAGCTCAGTGTTGGCTGACACAATCATTGGCATCATTTTCTTCCCTTGTATGGACTTTATATTCTGATGGAAAGTGGAGATAGAGAGTTCAGAGAAGAGAAAGGGATCATGTGGGTTTAGCTGATGTCTTTTCACTAACCTGGCTGCACCTGCACAAGTTTCATCGACTCCATGTTAACAAATGTTGGTGGATTGTTTGTACTTTGCTGTATGGCCACACAAATACTGCTGAAGTCAAACTGCAAGAAAAAAAGGGCTCAAAACAGGAAGTTCATCCAGGGCAAAGGCTGAGTCCTCACTAAAGCTGTTATTGTGAGGTGATCATTTATAGAGCTACAACAACCAAACTGATGTTTTGACCCAACTTTTGTGAGAAAGGATATAGTTAGAGCTCCAGGCCAAGCCTGTGACCTTACTTGATAGAAAAAAAAATTGAGTACAGGAAACTACAACATTTTGCCAAAATCCGTTTTGAGCAGTGGCTGCCTTTTGTTTAGCCGATTTCTTTGTGTTCTTTTTAGCTCTTCCATGTAGCCTATGTCCTCATCAAGTTTGCTAATTCACCTCGTCCTGACCTGTGGGTGCTGGAGCACTCTGTGGACAATGGGAGAACCTTCACACCCTGGCAGTATTTCGCACGTAAGTTCACATGTTATTGTATTTTCAAACAATTTACTTTTCAATGTATTCCAAACAATTTTTTATTAAAAGAAATAACTCCTCCTGCACGTGCCTCAATTATTGCGCTATAAATCAAATGTTGAAACATAATGACTAATCACCCATTTTAGCTGTTGGTTAGATTATGAGGTCGAACATTAACTAAAGTTGTGTACACATGTAACGTAACTAACCAATCCCCACCAGTGGCTGGTTTGTAAGAAAATCAAGTAAAGATGGAAAGCACAGGTTTTAACAAGTAATGTTAACAGTTTACCAAAATCCATGCATATGCAGTACATTACGGGATTATCTTTACTGGCACAGATGAAAGGAATGCAGTCATTATTAACATTATTAAATACACCCATTCCTTTCCTGCCATGACAAGTAAAAATGTCTGCTGTGGAAAAAAGTTCTATTGTAAAGATGGATTTGAATTTATCTACTGGTTTATGTTTAATCCTGGCACACTGATTAGTCTGCTTTAGACAGTTCGGACACTGTAACTTTGAATGAAATATTAAAAGAAATGTTTGGATTGAAGTTTAATTTTGAGGTAGATATTGTGTTCAAAGTGTAAAGAGGTGGCATGCAGTAAATCCGAAACTTAGGCCAGTAATGTCATACCTTTTCCCAATGAACTGAACAACACACCTGAACACATATTTCGTATTTGCTGAGTTGACATATATATGAGTCATGATGTTTAATATCTGGGAGGCCTTGTTCACAGAGATTAATAGTATGCCACTAGTGGTGCAGTGGCATGGGCCAATCCCTTCAGTATCACTTTTATTTGTTTATGTCTCACTTCTCACTGTTCAGCGCAACATGCATCACTTTTAACTTGACGCTCAAAATTTCATATAACTTGCAAAGTGAAAACAACTGTATTAAATGAAATAAGGATGATAATAACAATAAATTGTATTTTGTTTACCACATGAAAGGTGTACATTTATTACAATAACTTTGAATATTTATCATCAATCAGGGTTTATTCACAAATGTCTAATTGTGTGTTGTGACTCAGAAAGTGCATCTCAGATTTGTATTTCGTAGAATTACAATACAGTAGAAGTAGAGGTCCGCATGTAGCTAATTTCTGAGGTTGCGTAACCATTTTTCCTATGGCGGCAAGTTTACTTAGTCTACAATAGTCAGTAATGAATATTTCTGTCACTTTAATTCAATAAAATCAACTATATAATCGTGATATTTTCAACAGTCCTTCTGGATTACTCATTAAAAGGTTAAATGTTGTATTAATTGTTAGTACAGAGAAAATTATGAAAGGCATCCATGTGAAAATGTTACATTCATTTCAAAGGAAACTAGTATGCAATATGGGGAAAATAAAGAGAGAATCAGTTTTTTTTTTTTTTTTCAGATTCAAAGCGTGAGTGTCTTGAAAGGTTCAGAAAGCAGCCCGACGCTCGTGTATTAAATGATGATGACCAGCTCTGCACCACAGAATACTCACGGATTGTCCCTTTGGAGAACGGAGAGGTAAAATATCAACTAGTTAGAAAACCAAATCGAAATAGTTACACCGAATGAGGTGTCAAAAACAATCTTGTATTGCACAGATTGTGGTGTCTCTGGTTAATGGCCGGCCAGGGTCCAAAAACTTTACCTACTCACCGGTGCTGCGAGACTTTACAAAGGCCACCAACATCCGTCTGCGCTTCCTCCGCACCAGCACCCTGCTTGGCCACCTTATTTCCAAGGCCCAGAGAGACCCCACCGTCACACGCAGGGTGAGTCACTGACTGTACAACCTCACACTAAGGTGTCAAACTGGCAGACTCTTGTTTCCCATTTGGGCAAGCCACATTTGCTGATTTGCACCACCTACATTCCAGCTTTACGTTTTGCTGACACAAACACACCAACCTGCTGCTCACACGTTCATCTATGTCAAGACATTCTGCCAGATTTATCTGTCTAGGCATCATGGTGATTTATTTGATGCAGACTGGTCTGGACAGCTCCTACAGGCTGCAGCTGTGAGATATGTCATATTTCCTTAAAGCAGAAGAAAATGTTTATAAAAACAGCAGCGTTAGACTGATGATATTTTCGGTTTCATAGCTTCAGTAAAAGAGTCAAAATTGTGTTTTGAAGTAAATCTCTTGAAGCCATAATTCCAGAAATGTATCCTCGGAATTCAAGTCTGAAGCACCACCTCAATTATTCTTTATTTAAAACACTGAGAATAAATCAGCGATGTCAGCTGTTTCTGTGATTTTTGTACACTGCACTGATTCACACCATAAAACGAGCCTTAGCTCATGGTTTGAGTTCGTACTTGTCAACATGTCTAACTCACATCTCCTGCCAAGCAGAGCCAAACATCTGGTCTGTTGTGGGTGATGTCACTGAGTTGCTAATAACACTGCTGTTACTTTGAAACTGTGCTGGTCATGATATTTTCTTTCACTTGTCTCCAGTATTACTACAGTATCAAAGACATCAGCATCGGTGGACGCTGTGTTTGTCATGGACACGCACAGGTGTGTGGTGGGGGACGTAACCAGGACAACCCAAACAGGTTGGTAATGCTCCTCATCTTCAGCAGGTCTAACAAATATGTGACGCAAAACATTTCTTCACTGAACTTTACACACCCTATTGATAACTGGCTGAAGTATTCCCTTGTTTATTCATTAATCGAGGTAAATAGTCTTTTACAGTGTGCACAGACTGCAGAAATGCTGCCATATCTAACTTGTCTATGATTGTATTGATACAATCAAGAACATTGAAGTGTTTCTGAGAACATTTGAGTTCCTCTGATTACTGGGTGTGACATTGTAAATGGTTGGTGAAAAGGAAAGAGGTGTGATGACGTCCTGCTTTGAGCCACTGTAGCCCCCTGTGTTCTGAACAATAGAACAACATAGGATTCATGCTTATTTTCTGCTCCTTGTCCATCATCAAATGGCAGTAAAACAAAATTAGCATTAACTATCAGCTAAAAAGCCAGATATCTCCTTCAGGATGTTTGGAGACCAAAACAGGGCGTAAAACAGACCAAATTTGGATTTACATGATGATCATCTGATTTCAAATGAATTCTGCTCCATTGGTAAATAGGCAACTGTTTGCTAAAGTGTTCTCATAGCAACACGATGATGTGTCAATGATGTGCATGTTGTACTGTTGCCTCAAAGCTGTCAAAAAAATGTCTGGGGTTTTGTGTCAATACGGATATTGGAATTACTAAATCCAGGTTCCTCATTTCCTTTCTTTAGACTCCAGTGTGAGTGCCAACACAACACCTGTGGTGAGTCATGTGACCGCTGCTGCCCAGGCTTTAACCAAAAGCCATGGCGTACTGCAACTGTTGACAGCCCGAACGAGTGTCAGCGTAAGTGTCCATGTACAGTGCTTCATTTGGTGTGTAAACAAAACCACACTCTGCTACTCCACATGTTGCTGGCTCCTTGAATTACGATCCCCATAGAGGACTGAACTGTCCTCTTGCCTCTGATATTTAAGCTCTGTTGTGGATGCCCCGATATGGTATTGTAGTGAGCCTCAGTAAAGAGTTGAGAGGACATTCCTCATATGGTATGTGTGATGAACAGCACAGTGCACAACTAGCTCCTGGATAACTGCTTTTTGTCTGCTTAGCTAGCCAGTCAGTCTGCTAGCCAGGCCTGCGCCAACCTAGATAGTGAAAGCTTATTGGCAAGCCGTCCGGTCAGCCAACAGAGCCCGTGTCAGCTGGAATCTAATTGCTTTGGACTGTTGACAAATTTTTCTCTCATGAAATATGATCTTGTAGCAAAAGCAAAGAGAGGAAGATGAAGAAGACTTTTAATCCAATCACTGCACTCATGCAGGAGAAATGTACCCTAACCATTCATAAACATTAATGAGACATGGGGTGGTGTACAGGAAGAGGATATGCCGTCTTGTTTAATTTGGATTTTATAGTTTCTCTTAATACTTAACAAGCAGACTTTTAACTCCTTTTTTGAGAATGAGTAGCTTAAGATGCTTAAATACAGACTGGGAAGTCAAAGGTAATTTGCTGAGTGTATAGAATAATTGTGCGTGTATGTGTATCTCTGTCTGTCTCGGGGGTTTCCTCTTCAGCCTGCCAGTGTTTCTCCCATGCCTTTGACTGTTATTATGACCCAGAGGTGGAAAAGAGGGGAGCAAGTTTAGACACCTTCGGCCGGTATGCTGGAGGAGGAGTGTGCATTAACTGCCAGGTATGAAATGCACTCAGGTCCAAACCGATTCTTGTGTGTGCATGTGTGTGGTTGTTGGGTGTAGGAGGTATAAAAAAATATGAAGAAAAATTCCCTTCTGTGTGTGTGTGTGTGTGTCTCTGTGTGTGCGCGTGCGTGTGTGTCCTTGAATCTGACACAGATGCAGTATGAGTATGAGTATATTAAAGTGTTATGTCCAGTTCAAATAGAAACTTGGGATTCTGTACAGAACAAAAAGGAGCCTTGTGATCATCTCTCTGTGTTTTCTGTTAGGCACTTACTGTATGTAGACCTGGTTCAGTTTACTTTTGTGTTGTTCTGTAGCACAACACTGCTGGAGTGAACTGTGACAGATGCATTGAAGGTTTCTACAGACCTTATGGAGTACCTGCTGAGTCTGCCACTGGATGCATACGTGAGTCACTTTGACCTGTCATAACATTTTTCAAATCTAGCATTCCGTTTTCTTTTCACTCAACAATCAAGACTTAAACATGCCTACTGAGGCTGCAATTGTAGAGCCATGCATGAGACATCCTAGCAAAACATACTGATGTTAAATAGATCTTGCTGTGGTGACTTGCACCAACAAAAGAAACTGTGTAAATATGGGGCTAAAATGGAAATGCATTGTTCTTAAAAGTTATTGATTGTGTCATTTTGTGAAATCTGTTGCAGTATATCCTTTAGATACCAGTTCAAATCAGTGGAGCTGCTTCAATCAATGCAATTAAATCAAAAATTTAACACCAGATGTTTTGGGAACTAAGTGATAACTCACCACGTAGGTATTTGACCTACAATATGTAGGACCTACAAACAAAGCCAAAACAGAGTATTATTCAAAGATCTATCTTGTTTTAGACAGACACAAATGGCACCGACATAGAAACACCACTGGCACCAGCGCCTGTATTATTGCTAAACTGGGCTCTGACATTGTTTACATTACTTTAATGGCCAATGGCTGTTCCTTGTTGTATAAATAGCTGCCAGTTGTGTTTGGACATGACAAAGCAGTGGAATTAAACTGGTTGCCCTGAGCGCTTTGAAAAGTAAACCATGAAATCCAATAACTCAATTAAGTCAGCTTAGCAGCGGAAGGTGTTCAGAGTCAGTAAATGTTCATCATTATTTGCTTTTAAGATCTCTCATTTTGAGATGAAGGATGGTTGAAAGCTTTCTGTTATTGAGATTTTATATTATGCAGAGACAATTCTTTCTGTTCTCTGTTGATGTATGTGTTAGGTTGCTCTTGATGCACCTGTTCATGTGGGCAATTTTTTATTTACTTTTTCATAAAAACATGTGACATCCACCAGCCTGCAGCTGTGATGAAGTGACTACAGCCGGCTGTGAAATGGGGTCTGGAAGGTGTATCTGCAAGCCACAGTTTACTGGAGACAACTGCAATCGCTGTGCTGATGGATACTATTACTACCCCCAGTGCATCCGTAAGTTATAGTTTTCGTCATGCCTTGCCCATGGATAGGAATTTTATTCTTCAAGAGTGTTGAAATAAATAACTCGTCAGCTGGGAAACATATGTGTGAATGTACTAGATATATAATTCTGGGCTACCAGACCTGTAGTATAAACCATATGACTTGAATCACATCGTGATTCCCAACAAAAAAGGGTAGTTATCTGTACTGTTGTCCTTTATATTTGATGAAACACTGTGTCTGTGTTTAAGTGCTCTTTGTCTCAACTCAGAACAAGATGACAACAAACCCCCCCCCCCCTTTTAATGGCTGGAAGCAGTTTTATGTCATGTTTTTTTTAGCCTTTTGTGTTTCAGTCTGTCAGTTTTCCCCCTGATGGGACTTTATTTTTAGGGGGTGGCAAATCTTATTTGAAAGAACTATGCTTTTAATGCTGCAGGGTAACATGTGGAAGGGTGTATGCGCATACTGCAATACTAACTGGTATTATTGCACATTCCACATACAGTACCATAACTTTATTTAAACAAATAGATACAGATATTAGACAGACAAAGAGAGTTTCTCCATATTAAAAAAATGTCCCCTCGGGGATTAATAAAGTAACTACCTAACCTAACCTATTATCTCATTAATCTGATCTGGCTACAGATGCACGAGTCTGCAAGGAGGTAGAGATAAACCACTCAGTCTTATATCTTTCATCGCTTCAAGTAATTTCATGTCTTTACAGTCTGTGACATAAGCTTTTTCAAGGTCATGGACAAGGACATGGACTTACTCCAGCATTCACTGTCTGTGTTCCTGGAACTTGAATAAATGTCAGACATTCACATTTTTTCATGATGAATTCCCATTCAAATTCAAATTTATGGTAATTGTTTGGCAACTAGTATCAAGGTTCATAGAGGAGCATCCGATCCATATAAAGATTCAGTGTTTTTTCCTTAAGCGTGTAATTTAACTTGAACCATCATCGTAAGTTTTAATAGTAGTTTTTTTGTGGTTGTTTTACACACAGAATGCACAGATCTGTAGTCTGTAGAAGATTTGCCTGAGGTGTACTCTTTCTGATGCCATTAACGTCAATTCAATGAGCATTTTATGGGCAGCAGATATATTACTCTAAGTTATTACATTAATATTTCTTATCTCCAGTCTGTTAGGATTCAGCCATTATTTTTAACTTCATAAGGTTTCGTACACTGGCTAACATCAGCCACTTTGAGCTTTTTGCACGGCCACCAGCGTACCAGATGAAGTGAGGTTTGCAGTAAAGGACTTGAGTGTACAGTTTTTGATAATAATTATTCATGGTTCAACATTTTGGGAAATACACTTATTTAATTATTTGACGAGAAGGTCAATGTCACTCTAATGTCTGGATGGTAAACAAGGGTATCAGTCTGGCTACTACACCCTGCTATCATATTTGAAACTCATTTAGAAACATGTTCAATTTTATCTGTTTAATTCATACAAAAATGAAAGTGAGAAAATGTATTTTATTTTGTTAATGTGCTGGGTTATTTCTTGGTTTATAGTAGTTGCCAGAAAACCAAATTAGACTCCAAGAACTTATTCTTCCCAGGCAAGAAATAGTTAGTACATAACCCTCCATAAATTGACAAAGGGTTATTTTTACACTTTGGACAGATTCAGGGTTGTACTTCTCAAAAATTCAACCTGACTTAATAATATATGTGATTTGATGTTTTTTGTATTTCCCCACTGTAATAAATAAAGTTGACACTTGCGGTTTCATTTGATCACAGTTTCCAGCTCTGGAGGTCTTGATTTTGTGCCTTTCTTTTGCAATCAGAATATCCCGTGTACCTGACAACCACCAAATCCCCTGCAGGTCCTATTGTGGGTAAGTACATTCAACAAAATTTTATCATGTTCTATCACAACATAGCTTCATAGGCATTTGAACAATAATTTAAAATGTTGTTATTGTCAACCCTTTTCATTTTTTTTCCTATCTGTATAGGGCCAACTACCTGCCCTCCGGGTTATTTTGGCTCACCCAGCTGTCTGCGTGAGTTTGATCTAAACTGATATGAAGTGTTTTCATGGCTGCGCTGTGTTAACAGCTTTTATTGCTTCTCCTCATTTGCATTTCCTGGATTTACAAAAAACTTTGTTGGTACTGTCCTCTTGAGAAGCTGCTTTTTTATTGGGTTTTTCTTTGTCACTTGAGTCACATTTACTTAGAGGCAGCCCAGGCAGTTAAAAGGGGCTCCAGAGGACCATGTAAGGTACCAGTGAGTCTGAATGGTCTTTCTGTAGAGTTAAATGTTAATAAATTAGAGGTCACTCACTGCACATATACTGTCGGTTAGGTCATGTTTGTAGGCCTTGTGAAACCTAGCATATATTATTTTGGGGCTTAATGGGAGGATTAAAGTAATGGTATAACACATCAGCATGCACTATGACAACAGATAACATGCAGTAGTTCAGCATAACAGTTTGATGATCCGAAATGATCCTGTCCAACCATGGGGATTTGAGTTCAAGTGGTCTTTGTCCTCCCATGATAGCAGCAGACATTTGGGACTGTTCAGTGAGAACTAACCAGTCTAATATTAGGTATTTTCTCCATTCCCTTTTCTGGTTTCCATAAAGATGGGAAATCCATTATTAGTAATATGGCATTTCTATTAAAACAAAGACCTTTAACCCTTGACTTTTGCTGTAATATAATTTGTCAGAGAATGTAAACAGTAAAATAACTTTCCTTTAATATGTCTGCTGAGAAGGATTTTCAGCACCGTTTGAAAAGCAGATTTTAATGTTTAAGAGCTGCGTAGAGGGAAAGAAAACAGTGGCAGTCTTTCGGGTGGCGTCCTGTCTTGGTGCCAAGTCTATTCACATACCAATACCAGGCGAGGCTTGGCAGGACATGGGCACCTGTGTAGCTGTACCACTGTGTGCCACGACATGAGAATAGTTTAGCTGACGGAAGTATTTGTCATTCTTTGTTGTCAAGTTGGACCAAAGAAGGAGCTCGGGCTCATTTATAAGCAGACTTCTTAGATCAACTGGGTCACTCATTTGAATTTCTTTTCGATTGCATTTAATTAGTTTCCTTTCATTGTTA
This sequence comes from Brachyistius frenatus, assembly GCF_029030835.1. Lineage (NCBI taxonomy): Eukaryota > Metazoa > Chordata > Actinopteri > Embiotocidae > Brachyistius > Brachyistius frenatus. Next base: position 626,805 of record NW_027210611.1, read on the forward strand.
AAATAAACATTTCCAATGTGTTTGTGCACAGCGTGTATTTGTGATCACAGAGGAACAGTGTACGGGATGTGTGATGCTTCGGGGCGCTGTCTATGCCGTCAGGGTGTGGAGGGGGAGCGATGTGACCGCTGTCAACCTGGATACTACTCCTTCCCAAACTGCCAGGGTGAGACACAATCACCACACTGATGTGCATTTACTTCCCACAGGTTCTAAAAAGACCACAAACTCAGAGACACTACTTGTCACAATGATGAGACTGGAATTTTCTTCTTTTTAAAAAAAAATGGCCACAAGCTTTTATCATGAAGATATAAAAGCAGCAAACCAGAGAGATAAGAGTGGCTATGTTTCACATGGCGGTGCGCCCAGAAGATATTTTGGACTAATTGCTGTCAGTTACACAGTAGGGGTTGGTGTGCAAAGAATTTGAACAGTTTGTCCAGCAAGCTTGTCCTTTATAGTTACACAAAAGTGTCCTTTTGTCCACATGCACCTGCCTGCAGTATTTTCTGGAGCAAGTACACTTTAAGCAGGGATGTTTTTTGACCACTTTAGTCTTAGTTTAAGATTTTTGACACTTGTAACTTAAGGCTTTAGATGGACCCTCATGAGAGGCCCAGACCACAGAATGTAATTATGGTAACAATTATTCAAAGTAATGTTTTAGAATGATCAAAGTGTAGTCAGTGTTTAATGTGTCATTCCATCATTTTAAAGTTTTATATCAGTTGTTAATCTTACAGGTCCCTGCATGTATACATTGTTTATATGAATCAATGTACATTTTTTTGTATGACTTTTTTTTATCGAACTTTTGAGGAAACCTGCAGTGCTATAACACTAAAATAAACTATGATTAATATTTTCTTCCCTTAGCATGTCTCTGTGATGGTGCTGGTTTGACTGACAGTATGTGCAGTCGAAATGGTCAGTGTATTTGCCTACCCAACTATGGGGGACAGGAGTGCGATGAATGTGCACCAGGCTACTACGGATATCCGGACTGTGCTGGTGAGTAGGTTTTGAGCCCTCTGTGTCCACCAGTAGGAATGTGATAGATAAACCAGTTGGTGTTTTTTGCTGGTGGAAAAAAAATGCAGCTTTTGGTTTCACAGGATGTACGGTGGTCTCTTCTCATGACTCTTGAACAAACACCCTCATTCTCCCGCAGTGTCCTGTGAAATCCCACTTTGTCATCTGCATTCGTTTTATTAATGCAATCTGTATGACAAGTGATATATATGGACTTCTTCCTTCTATGGAGTAATATTTCCAAGATTAGACAACTGGGAATCACCTTAGGAATTCTTATTCTTAAAGTAAACAGGCCCATCTCAAGAGTCGTCTTAAATCCTTTTTCAAATAAGATTTAATGAACCCATCTGATTGTAACACAAAGGCTTACAGCTAAAGTTCTTATTTGTGCTTGTTTATTGTCCTCAGCCTGCCGGTGTTCACAGGAAGGCTCATACGGCACAATATGTAACCCATTATCGGGACAGTGCCTCTGTCTCCCAGGTGTGGTGGGCCAGCAGTGTGACCGTTGTGCCTCTGGACTCAGGTTCCCCCAGTGCTCAGGTAACCACCTTGGACACCATCATACCAGAAAGCAGTAGTTTTAGAACAGAAACACCAGTTATCATTTAAACCAATAAAGATGAATGTGGCAATGCTTTTTGGTGGGGCTCAGTGATATTTTCTTGAAGTTATTTGTTACTTTATTTGTTGTTGTAAAATATTTGTGTGTGTTGTTTTCATTATGTATTAAATTTGTCCTTTCAGCCTCAATCAGTATGTGTAACACAGCTGGAACTGAAGTCTCCGATCCTCAAACAGTAAGCCACGCTCACATTTTTTATTTTTTCCTGTCTGTCATCGCCCCATCTTAATCATGGTTTTATCAGCCTTGATAATAAAAGTGGTCAGAGTCTAAATCCAGTACTGGGTGTGGATTCACATGGACTAACAGTGACGTGTATAACTGATAACACCGCTGAACTTCATCCAGCAGATTTGACAAAGAAGTGTTTTTCCCATTAAATTTAAAGGTAATTAAAACTGCAAGCAGTGATATGCGGGCCCTCGTACACTGCACATCAGGGATCCAGCGGGTCGGAGCCGCCTGCTCCCCGACGTGCAGCACGCTAGGGTCCGCATATTCCCACTTGCAGTTAAAAAAAAATTCTCTATCTCGTTCCTTATTCTTCTTGAAAAAAAATGGCCTCTTTTTTTGGCGGCTTTAACATCTTCAAAAACTCATGAAAGTTGGTGCCTGACGCGTTTCGTGAGGTTTGGAGCATCGTTTGACCTTAAACATCATCTTCCTGTGTCACAACGAAACATCAAAATTAGCCGCATTGCCCTTGCTGTACTATATACTATATACAAAAAATAATTTTGGGTCACTTTTTTAACGATATGCATGCCTCAAGTGGGGATCGAACCCAGTTACCTCTCACTGTGAGGCAACTTTTGTTTCTTCTTGGCATGTCGTCAGAAATATGATAAAAAAAAAGTCATTTTGGAACATATCCTCTGTTTAAAAGAAAGGAAGAAAAACTGCCAATTTGCAGTCATCCAGAAAACTTGCTCTGCAGCATAATGTGCATGCTCTCTAACAGTAAACTAATATAACTTTCAACAGTAGCTACCAGTCTCAACAATACTTTTTTTTTTTTTTTTTCAGGGATCCTGTCGCTGCCTACCAAACGTAGAGGGAAACCTGTGCGACAAGTGTAAACCTCTATACTGGAATCTCGCTACAAACAACCCTCGTGGCTGTATAGGTAAGTGACTAGAAATCTCAATTAAAACTGCAAGCAGTGATATGCGGGCCCTCGCAAGCTGCACGTCGGGGATCCGGCGGGTCGGGGCCGCCGGCTCCCACGACGTGCAGCACGCGAGGGTCCACATATTCCCACTTGCAGTTTACATTTTTTTCTCGATCTCGTTCCTTATTCTTCTTTAAAAAAAAAAAAAAAAAAAAAAAATCATTTTTTCGATGGCTTTAACATCTTCAAAAACTCATGAAAGTTGTTGACACATAGACACATGCAAAGTTTCGTGAGGTTTGGAGCATCGTTTGACCTTAAAAAATTAACTTCCTGTGTCACTGCGAAACATCAAACTTACCCGCATCGCCCTGTCTATGCTATATACTCTATACAAAAATGAATTTTGGGTCACTTTTCGGACAACATGCGACATAGTATGACTTTTAAATTTTTTTTTTTTATCATATTTTAGAGTATGACCTCAAGTTACTTCTCACTGTGAGGCAACTGTTCCTCACATGAACTGCTTGCTTCAGGTCCTTTCACAACATTGTGAAAATCTTAGGTTTTTATTTGGTCATGTTTTGTAGAAATTTTGAAAAAAAACTGAAGGGTTCACAAAGTTTCAAGCACTGCTGTATCTCTCTCTTAATCAACTGAAAATACTTAATATGGGAATAATAAGGTGGCTCCTATTATACGGCCAGTGAGAGAACAGCTCCAGACTTTGTCCAGATATTTCACTTATGTTACAGTTCTGCTCTCTAGTAGGAATGTTATCACTACTAGTGCGATGTTGCCTGAAGACATGAGAGGGGGAAAAGAGCTTTTAATAGTCAAAGAATGCCTCTGGTTGACTGTTGCCAAACATTGAGGGAAATTTTCTTTTTAACTTGGTTGAACAAACATTGTGGCTGAAAAGCTCCCTCCGGACCTTTAATGTGCAGATCTCTGAAGATTGGAGGGTTTTGTGATGTTGTGTATCACCCATGAATGTTACGAAATCCTGTAATCAGAGTCTATTCACTGCAGATTACCATTTACGTCTTCATAACTTTGTCTATTGCTCTCTGTCTCTCTCTCATACCAGAGTGTCAGTGTGATCTGAAAGGCACCCTGAGTGGTGTTGGAGAGTGTGAACAGGTGAGTAACAGTACCTCCAGTGATTATACACACCTGCTAACCAAACTATGTTGTATTGATGCAACAGTTGGAGAGTTTTGACTGCATTGCTTGGCCACACTTTTGTAATATGTCTTTTCTCTTGATTATCTGATTGTCTAGAAAAGTGGACAGTGTCACTGTAAGCCTAATGCATGTGGGCATGCATGTGACTCCTGCAAAGATGGATACTTCCTGCTACAGAAAAATAATTATTTTGGTTGTCAAGGTAAGATATTATGCTTTACCCAACTTCCAGCATCACATCTCACTTGCATATACTATTACAGCAAACATTAACATGAAAAACTGCAACAGAGCACACTTCTGATCAGAAGGATTTTGAATATTCAGTGAGCAAGTATTACAACATATTACAAAAGTATTTCAAAAAACTACAATTAAAACTCCATGAGTATAACTTGGGAACACCAATGAGACTTTTTTCCTTCTTTATGATGATGATGCAAGCGTTGACAACTATTGTGCTGACACTCTTACTCGTTAACAATTCTAAGAGTAAAATTTAAAAAATGCTCTTGAGCTGATTTTACGCTGTGATGGAAATAGCTGAGGATTAATCACATCTTGGTTTAAAAACTAAATTGAGAAGACAGTAGACAAAGTCAGGAAGACACTTTACAGTATCTTAACTGAAGGTAATTTAGGGCTATAAATTCACTCACAAATAGAACTGTTTGATCATGTAATATGACAGAGGTATGCGGGCGCCATAGACATTGCAATTATCAAAATATTTTATCGTAAATTCATGAAAACCATACTTAAGTTACACAAAAATACTGGCAATTTGAAAAGGAAATTTGGGGAATTTATAAAATGTAGTAATAGTTCATGTAAAATAAATTAAAAAATATTTAAGCTGACGCAGCAGATGGAAAGCTGTCTCTCCACCATCAGACAAAGAAACATGGACCTATCTGACTAAATTCAGATGCAGAATTAGTAGAATCCCTCTGATATCTGGAAGATCTTATGGTAACACTAGCGATGAATTACATTAATTGTTTGAGTATAAATATTTAGTTTAAAGGCACAATTGAATTATATGTACAGAACCATTGCTGTATTTTTGCCCCACAAAGGGTAATGAATGAGAAATTTGAAATATAGAGGAAAATAGACAGAAAAGTGATACTGGGTGTGGGCAGTGATGGAACACTCTGTCAATCAGAATCAATGCTTTTTAGCCCGGCATCAAGTTACTCTTCACTCAAAAATAGTGACTTATTTTACTCTCCCTCCTTCTAGGTTGTCAGTGTGACGTAGGTGGTGCCATTGACACAGCCTGTGATGAGACGTCAGGACAATGTCGGTGTCGGAAGAATGTAATTGGCCGTAAATGCACTGAGTAAGATATGGCCAATTTTAATGTCATGAAACATATATCACATATCATATTTCACTGATTACAACATTCTCTCATTAGGCCTGCACCAAGCTACTACTTCCCCACTTTGCACCAACTGAAGTTAGAGGTGGAGGACGGCACCACACCAAACGCCAGACCAGTACGCTTTGGTTATAACCGCCAAGAATTCCCAGATTTTAGCTGGAGAGGTTATGCTGTCATGTCCCCTGCACAGGTTTGTCCATTTACATTGGTACCTTCATACATTGATGTGATTATTGTAATGAATTACAGTATGGCTCAGAATTTTTTTTCGACAATCTTCCACTTAAGTAACCTCATAGTTTCCTCTTTCAGACTACTCTGATACCACCATGATTCTTTTGCTTTTGCCACTGCACAAATAATTCTCCTCGGAGCACATGACCATCCTGTTATTTCAGTGCTGATGTGGGAATGTGGACACCAGCTCTCTTAGAACTAACACGCTCTCTCTTCAGCCAGCGGTGATCCTAATGCTCACCCTTGGCTTTCCTGGACCTTTCCATATTGTAATACGCTACTCCACCCCCCAGCATAAGGGGAGAGCACGAGTGAGCGCGTGGATCTTGGTGGTGGACGAAGCTGACTTTCAGTCTTGCTGTGACTGTAAGTGAAGGGCCTGACTTGCTTTAGCTGAATTTTACTTCCTTCACCTTGTTTGCTGTCTATTGATTAACCCGCTCTGTTTGCTTTGCTTCTCTGCCCACCCGACATGATTTTTAACATCCGTCTTAACATTATTCCCTCATTGTCTACTCAAACCTGTGCCATTGCAGTCAGCTGTGTCACTGTCATCCCTGCAGAGTGAAATCAGAGTAACAGTGCATGTTGAACCAAAAAATGGGAGGCAGCATTTATTCCGGGTGGTTCTGCGGTTCATTAATCCCAGCAGCGCCAGTGTGACTGGTAGCGTCAAGGCTACAAATAACAGAGGCACTGCAGGTAAGGCTGCCTCTAATATCGAATCAGTTCTGACATCTCACCATCAAACTGTCAAATCTAACCCATCATTTAAATGAAAACATTTCCTTCATGACATTTATGTGGAAGCTGATGCATGACGTGTCTTTATGACAATGATGTCTTTCTGTGAGTGTTGTGACATTACAGCCATCTGTGCTTGGTGCTCTGCAGGGTCAGATCAGAGTAAGGAAGTAATATTTCCCACGAGTCCCTCCCCATCCTTCCTCACTGTCCCAGGAGAGGGCTTCGCTGAGCCCTTTGCATTGACTCCTGGGAAATGGATCATTCACATAAGAGCAGAGGGGGTTCTGTTGGTGAGTCTATAGGGAAGACATTGATGTGAAATTTGTCATGTAAAATACTGAAAAAACAAGTTTAAACTTTTGTTTAGTTCTTTAGTTCTATGTGCCTTGGTTATTGAAGTAAAGTAGTAAACGTATAACAGATTGAAGAATAAAATGCTTTTCACTCTCTCCCCCCGTCAGGATTATTTAGTGCTGCTGCCCCGGGATTACTATGAAGCACCTCTGCTGCAGGAAAAGATCACACAGCCCTGCACATACTTATCCATCGCAAATACGGATACAAAGTAAAATATACCGTTCAGCACTTTTGAGGTCTATTCCTGTTTACAGTGTTGTCTGACTAAGTGTCTTCATGTGTGTCTCAGCTGTCTGTTGTATAAGCACGCAGCCCTGGATGGCTTCAGCTCTGCACTGGGCTCACAGGGTAGACTCTCCACCCGCAGTGGGCGTAGGAGGAGGCAGGCTCGTGTGCGGCGTCCCACCCCAGGTCACCCTGAGATGGCTGCTCTCAACGGCAGACAGGTTCAGTATTGTAAAGAACTCTGTTGAAGAATAAAGGGTTTGCACAACAAGTCATAAAACAGACTGAGGTTACTGGGCCGGTTGTCATCTCCTGTTCCTCGGTCCATAATGAACATTCTGATATAGTTTCACAATTTGTAGATTGGTGCTTCACTCACAAATAGCTAAGCATAAATCTTAAACCTAATCCTTGACTTTTAGTACTTTTATATGATGATTTTTTTTTATCTATTTATTTTTACCTCTTTGAAGTTCTGTTTTAGTATCCTAGAATGCCTCAATGCTTCCTGTGAAATATATGTTCTGTGTCTTGTAGTCGCAACTCCAACTCAGTCTGCGTGTACCTCGTCCGGGCCCATATGTCCTGGTTCTGGAGTATGCCAGTGAGGTGGACACAGTCCAGAATGTCAATATACTCATCAGTGGTCAGTCAGGTGGCCAGATCCCTGCCAGGGCCAACATTTACAGCTGTGCCCTCAGGTGAGGTGAACATTTCTCGTACCAGTATATTGTTGATTTGTGTATTTACTATTTGAAAATGTGATAATGTCCTTAAGGTAGAAAGGTATAGAGTATGTATGTGTTTCAGTTTTTGTGTGTTTTAAACCGTGCAGCCATTTGTGCCGGAGTGTGGCAGTGGACAGCAGAAATAAAGTGGCAGTGCTTCAGCTTTCTCACAAGACAGAAGTTCTTCTGCAGACTTCCACGACATCATTCCTTCTGGTGAGGAAAATGTTCCCATAAAAGATTTATAATGCTCAATATCAAGACAGCAGCATGCAGTTTGAAATTAAATGGGTTTCTCTCTGTAGTATAAAGTGTATGCAGTGCCTGCTGAAGAGTTCTCCATTGAATATGTAGACCCCAAGGTGCTTTGTGTCTCCACTCATGGCCGCTTCACTGAAGACAGGTAAATCTCGAATAATCCACGTTGAATGAATTTAATAATATTATCACGTAGAGACTTCTCCAACACCCGTCAGTATAAGCTGCAATTTTTGAAACGCTAGATACTACCATAGACCTTTGTGTTTCACTGTTGTTTTGGAGAACGGAGACACACATCTGTTCTCCAGGTGTGATTACTTGCATTACTACAACTGAGGCAAGGTCACTTACCTGAGGCTGAACTTAGGGTCAAACTCTCCATTTCTCCCTCTGTCTTAGTAAATTCTACTCTCACTGTGAACATAATGACCAGGGTACATGTTACAGTTGTTACAGCTGTCAGTGTGCAGCTCTGTTATTTACTGTGTAACTCAAACTGAACAGTGCAGAAGAAGGTTTCCAAAAATTGAAAAATATGTCAACAAATAAATATTAAAAACTGGCTTGGAAGCAGAGTTAAATCTTTTCATTAAGCCGAATATAAGCCTGCACTTTGCTTTTATGCCTTGAAATTGTGTTTGTTTATGCTCCATTGAGCCTCAAAAATGTAAAATGTTGCATTTAAGTGGTGCTATGTTGATGTATGGGTTATTATTCAAATACTTTGTGACACATTCAATACTTTACAAAACTCAGACTTCATAATAACATAATACTGATTTTTTTAAAAGTGGGAAATAGTTTTTTGTAATGAAAAATTGCCGACATTTTTAAGCACTGTTTTAGTTTCTAAATCTGGAGAGAAAAGTGCACATTTAACCCTGAGGCAAATTCAGGGTTCATTTAATTTTTGATTGAATACTGGCATTAAATTAAAGGGGTAGAATGAGAAAGAAGGAGCATGGTACCTATAGGTGAGCCTGTAAAACTAGATTTCCATAGAAGTGTGTTTTTAAGTGTGTGATGGTAGAATTTTTGCTCATTAATGAGAGAGTGTGACGGTCAGAACATTTCTGGGCTCTGCAAATATGTTAACCACGATGAAAATGTTTAAAGTAACAACAACGTGTTTCTGTTTAATGTTTCTAGTCGGTACTGTGTTCTGAGGCAGTTGGACAAGCCCACCTCAGCCCACATTTTGTATGCGGGCCGTGATGGGCAGCTATCGTCCACAGCAGCTGATGCTCTTCAACAAGCAGAGAATGAGGATTGGAGACGGAGACGACAGTCTGGACTGTTTCCTGTCCGTGAACCTTCGACTGAGGGGACACTGCTAAAATTTCCTCAGGTATCAGTGTGAAAACCAGGCTCTACTTTTCCTCACCTTGTCGAATAATTGGAGCTTTTCTGGACTTGACCCTGCTTCTGCGCACTCAAGATATTCAAAGAGCCCTGTCATGAAATTCATTTTCAATTTCACCCTGTCTCGGTGAGACTTTTTCAAGTTTTCTCCTCATTTTTTTCCAGACGGAGATCAGTTTCACTCCCAAGGTGCCCCTCCCGGGCAGGTATGTGGTTGTGGTCCATTATCACCAGCCTGAACATATCTCCTTCCCTGTGGAAGTGCGAGTAGACGCAGGCCGTGAATGGAAGGGTGAGTGTGTGGGAGGAAGTGGTTGTCAGAGTTTACTCGCTTCCATTGATGTCACTCTAGCGGTGTCCGGGAAATCCATCTCAGTGAGGATCACCTCCTCACTTAAGGAGGATTCACCATCCTCCTTAAGAGCAAATAAAGTCCAAGAGTACATGATAAGATGATCAAAGGCCAATAAGTACTTCCCTACATAGCTTTAACAGAGAGATGGATTATTGGGCAGTTGCTACTCTCTTGCATTTTTTCTTTACCTTACGTTAAAACTTAAATCTGTTTTCTCCTGCAGGTCTGATAAATACCTCCTTCTGCCCTGCAGTCTCAGGCTGCAGGGAGGTAGTCATTGCTGATGGGCGCATTGCCCTCGACTTTGACAGAAATGCTTGGCAGCTACCCACCATCTCCGTAGTCGTGCCACCTCAGAAGACTCTTATTCTGGTCAGTGGTTTGTCTAATTTCTCAAACACTATGCAAATGGAACGACAGAAAAATGGTAAAACATTAACAAATGTACGACGCATACCTCTGTAAAATCTGAAGGTTTGTGAAGTCTGTGTTTTGTACTAGAGTTGTTGAGGACTTGGCATGCTGAGGTCCTCTCACCTCAGTGTTATGTCATATCTCCAAAAACAACAATGAAGCGACTATATTCTACCTGGCAGTCCCCTACAGCTTTATAAAAGCTAAGCTTCCAGCCTGTGTAAGGCAGGGGGCAGGTTGGGCTTTGCTTGCTTGTTGCTCAGTGTGCTTTACTTTTCTTTCTTCAGATAAGATCAAACAGAAAAGTATACCTAAAACTTTCAAAAATCCTGTGTTTTATCACTGTCTGCATTATTAAAACATAACACAAAACCAACCAAACTAGAGGGTTTTGATGAGATTGTGTTCTTATCATTTGTCATGGTTTGTTTCTTTTGTTCAGGATTATATCTTGTTGGTTCCTGATAGCAGTTACACTCCAGAGCTTCTGAAAGAGAAGCCACTGGATAAATCTGCAGATTTCATACAACAATGCAGAGGAGAAGGGTTCCATATTGAGTAGGTATCCACCAGAACTGTAACACAAGCTGGACTCAAATCCATTTGAAATGATAATTTGATATATAAGTGATACAATTCCATTATATGTTGTTTTTTGTGTGTAATATTTTCTTACCAGTGTATCAATAACACAGGGACAACCTTCAGTAAAGCAGATGTTTTTGGAAATGGTGCCCTCTAGCTGTTATGATCAAGTATAAAACCACAACTTTATTTAAAAGAACTCTTTATTTTTTTTGTCTTTTTAGCCCCAAAACCTCCTCCCAGTTCTGCAGAGACTCAGCCCGCTCTCTTGTAGCAGCTTATAATGATGGAGCTCTGTCTTGCAACTGTGACAAGTCGGGCTCTACAGGGACCGTCTGTGATCCAGTTGGAGGACAATGTCCCTGCAGGCAGCATGTTATCGGGCTGCAGTGCACAAAATGTGCCACAGGATACTTTGGCTTTCCCTACTGCAGACGTGAGTGAATATTTCCCTTTGACTTGTGAGTGCATGTGAGATTTTTTTGTTTTAATCATTCTTTGCTCCCTCTCACTCCCCCTGAAAATAAAATGTGCACCTGCTTTTGAGCTCATGAAATGTTCTATTCTTTCTGAAGCATGTGAATGTGGCCGACGACTGTGTGACGAAGTGACGGGACGCTGCATCTGCCCTCCCCAGACAATCAAACCAGCCTGTGATGTGTGTCAAAATCAGACTTTCAGCTATCACGCTTTGCTAGGCTGCGAGAACTGTGAATGTTCTCCAAGTGGTATCAATGCAGGGCCTCAGTGTGACCGCATTACTGGACAGTGCAGGTGAGGTGACACCTACATGGGGCACACAACACGACATCAACAGACAGCATCAGGGAAATAAATGAACTGATTAAGAGCAGACAGTTTTTGTGTCATACAGTTGGGAATGTAAGAAGATGTATTATATGTTACAGAAAGCTGTCTTAACTAAAAAGCAAAAAAAAAGTGTTTAAATGCATAACCTCGAATTTAATGGTTAGATTTATCTTTTCAATTTCAATTCTGAATAGATCAATGTTTTTTTTTTTAATATATTATTATAATTATCATAAAAAAAAAATCATATATTGTAAATATTTTATTCTGGTCGCTTGTTATCTCTAACAATCTGAATGATAGCCTGCAAGTTTTCTCTTTAATTTTATTATTTGTTAATTACAGATTTACCAGAGACTGCTAAATATATACAGTTGGAATATCACTCTGATCAAATTGGCTAAGATTCATTATTTCTAAAAGATATAATTTCTTAATTGTTCTTCCTCATCTGATTGTGTAATTTGTCTGTTTAACAGCTGTGCATGTAATGGCGGTCCCTTGACAATATCAATCTTTCATGCACTAATTCTTGAGTGATGAAAAAATCTGGAATATGAGGCCTTCTGTTCCAGTCAATGAAAATGAAACATAACACCAAACCACTAAATGTGATTCGTGACATGCTCCTTTTCTCTCATGAACAGTACTGTGCAAATGTTATAGGCAGTTCACATGTTTACATTCTCATCCATCATGATATACCATCATCAGGGAGGTGTCTGGTTAGTCCCAAATTTACTGTGCAGCATTGTAAGGAGACCAAACATACACATTAAGAAATATTCATTCAGAAATATCTTCAGTGAACAGAAGAACAAGAAGTCTGACAGATGACAATTTAGCACGGATCCCATCATCATCTGGTCATTCTGGGATTATTAAAAGAGACATCTGTGACAGCCTAAATCCCCAAAAGAACTGTGGCAAGTTCTCAGTGATGATTGGACTAACCAATCTGCCAAAACAAATATTGATTTGATCCAGTATTTCTTTTGTTTACTGCAGTTTTTATAAAGTTGATAAACAAGAATAATTCGTAATATTATTTTTAAAGCCTCTACAACTTCCTTTTAGTGCCTGAAACCTTTTTACAATGTTTTCTGTCTTGAAGTTGGAGACAATGGAATAGATAAGCAGTGTAAAGCATCACAGAGAAATGCATACGATGCAATGTTAATGTATTTGCTTGTACAAGCTTTCCAAAGACAGTTTTTTATTGCAATTGTGCACTGAGACGTTCCCTAACAATAAAGTGTCTGTGTATTTTCCTGCAGTTGTAAACCCAGGATTGGAGGCCGGCAGTGTGATCGCTGTGCTGTAGGTTATTATCGCTTCCCTAACTGTGTGCCTTGTGACTGTAACCAAGGTGGAGTAACATCCAGCGTGTGTCACCCAGACACAGGCAGGTGTCTCTGCAAGGTGGGCTAAGTTCATCAAACTGCTCATTTATAAACCCCTTTCAATCATTGTTCTTCACTTGCCTTTCCTTGTTTTGCATTCTTCTCTATAATTGCTGTCATGTCTGTAGAGAAATGTTGCTGGCATCAGGTGTGATTCTTGTCGGGAAGGTTCCTTCTACTTTGACCCCTCCAACTCTCTCGGCTGTACCAGCTGCTTCTGCTTCGGAGCCACTGACCGGTGTCAGAGCTCCACCAAACGCAGGGGGAAGGTGTGTTTGCTTTTCATGCCCCTGCATGTCTGTGAATAATTTGGAGACATTTTATGCCTGTGGAGCTTTTTCGCTGATTGAAGTTGTGTGATGAATGACGTCATTTGATGAACGAAAGCTGCACATGCTGGTGTTGTTCAGGAAATGAATCGACAGTGACAGAACAGATCAAAGCATACCGTGCCATGTTGATTTTACTGTGACCTGGCTACATCTATCATCCACAGTGTTTGTTTGTAATATCAGTAAAGCTACTGCACCAAGGAATTGTGAATAGTCCAAGTTTGTCTCATGATGACATTATCAAGTCTTGCTGCTGTAATCTCCAGTTTAGGGAGGCGTCAGTCTGTTAATATTTGACCAATACTACCGTCAAACACATTAGGAGCAGCACAGTATAGCTACAGTTTTAGAAAGTACTTTTGCCATTCACCCCTTTGTATTCCCTGTTGTTAGTTTGTTGAGATGCGGGGCTGGCGTTTGGAAAGCCCCGACAAGGAAGAGGTTACTTCTGTGCTGAACACAGCCAGTAACACAGCGGTTGCAGATATCCAGGAGCTTCCCCCTACAGTTCAAACTCTACACTGGGTGGCACCACCGTCCTACCTGGGAGACAGGGTGAGTCGACGGAGGTAGACGACATCATCACAATTGGAATTCTGTTGTCAGTTAATGTGTACTGATGTCTAAATATAGAAACAGATAGCTATATAGCTATTTCATAGAAAAATCAAGTTAAAATAAAATGCAATATTAAATAGTATTCAGTACTGTACTCAGTAATATAATTGTTCATATTTATATATAACTCCAGTTGAAGTGAAAATGAAAACTAGCATTCAAATTCGAGCTGCGTTCTGGATCAGTTTGGGCCTATTCTTTGGTAATAATTCAGCTGTGGACTTTATTTTCTAAGTCTTCTGCTTTTACGGATCCTGTTTTCAAAATATAGCAATGTCCCTAAAATCTTAAAATTATTTTTAGGAATTTAATAAGATAAAACGTGATCACAGCTGATAAAAAGAATGACCTTAACTATTACATCCTAATAGAAATAGATCTAGGTTGCATACATGCAGAATTTTCCTTTAAGATATATTCTATAGTTCAGTGGACTCAACAGTCCCTTCAAATGAACTAACAGAGGTTTGGTCTTCCCCTTTTCTTAGGTTTCATCTTACGGTGGTTTCCTCACCTACCAGTCCAAATCATTTGGGATTCCCAGTGAGGGGATGACTCTGATTGGAAAAAGACCTGATGTTGTGCTGACTGTGCGGAGTGCTACTAGTTTTTCAGTTTTAGAAGCTTTATTATCTCCTTCAGTGGCAGAAACACAACACATTCATCTGTTTCACTTTTTCCCCTTAGGGTCAGGATATGACTCTGATCCACGTAGCTCCACAAGATCCACTTCCAGACAGGCTGTATCAGGGCAGAGTGCAGCTCTTGGAGGTAAAATAAACAGTGACTTTATTACACTTAGATTTGGAACCAACATTAGGTTGTGACATTAGGCTGTGATTTCACATCAACCACACAATATGAAAATGTTGTAAAGGGATGAACGACTCACTGATTCGTTCTCGTAGTGCCCTATGTTGAGGTCATTCAGACTTATCTTCAATTAAAAGGTATTTTTTTCCAAGTTTAGAACAGTTTCTGATCTGAAGGTAAAGTGGTAAAGTGGTAAACTAAAATACAATTACATCCTCTGAAATGTCAAAATTGACATTAACCTGCCGTTAGATTTAGTTATTTATGCATATAATAAATTTTGTCTTGGTAGTGCTGAGATATCATGCTCTGCATCAACGTCTTAAACAGACAGATATACAGTACAATATTGTAAAATGTAGTTTTTCTATTTTTTTTCATATACAGTACATCGAATGAGACATTCCTTCTTGAATAGTCTCCCCGCTACTGGTGTCTAAGGACTAAACCCCAAACTTTCTGTTGTTTGCAGGGAAACTGGCGCCATGCTGTCACCAACAGGCCCGTGTCCAGAGAGGAATTGATGATGGTACTGGCTGGTCTGGTAGGCCTCAGGATCCGGGCCCTGTACTTTACTCAGAGCCAGCGACTCAGCCTGGGGGAGGTGGGCCTCGAGGGGGCCACAAACGCAGGGACTGGAGGTCCTGGAAACACTGTGGAGGACTGTTCCTGCCCTTCTCAGTACACCGGAGACTCCTGTGAGGTGAGTAGTTAAAAGACAACCAAATATATGCATGAATTCTCCTAAATAAAATGAAATCAGATTATAGTCTTTATTGAATTTAATGGGAAAGAAATAAAAAAAACAACTCATATTTACAGAATAATAGGTGTCTAACATCATCTGGAGCTGGATGATTCCTGTCCTAACTTGCCCTTCAAATAAATACCGAAAGAATTTGTCCTCATTCCAAAAGTTAGAGAGAAAAACAACTAGAAAAAGATGGTGAAAGGGCAGGGAGATTAGACGCTTTTTGTTAGGTCTGGGAAGCAAAGGAAACGAGCAGGGTGGGGCAATGTGGTGATTGAAATTACATCTTGTTATCTGGACCTCCTTCTCATATTTTAGGGGTGTCTCGACATGCCTGCACCAAGTACCACACCCTTTTCCTTTCGGGAAAATTTATCAGCTGAAGGGTGACGGTGGTATCCACTGGAAAATACCATCCGCAGAGCTATCCAACCAAATAGTGTAGCCCCAGGCTGGGATATGTAGCACAATCATGCAGACATAATATTAGTGATTATACAGCTATAATCACTGGCATGGTTACAGCGCACAGAAATGTAGTGCAAACAACCGTGATGTAGTTGCCAAGGAAACACTTTACTTGAATTCTTTTTATCGGAACGGGGCTCACTTGATCTACTGTTTAGTGTGGCGTTTGTACTTTTCAAAACTGATTGGTATACATATGATTTCAGCAGTTTTATCCACATAGCTAAATTAAAAATGAGAACAGAGCAACCACTAATTAAAGGGGAGTTTGTCATGAAACAGAGAGCATTTTTTGGATATATATTATTGGAAAATGACAGTAATAATAAAAAAGTTTATTGTGGTAGTGCCGTTGCTGTAGATGTGCTTGCCTACGTGTGTGTCAGCCGCTGTCTGGTTGGGTGTGTCTAAGAAAGCTGAATATATGTGCCCAGAGGCAGTATAACAAGGTACCTTGCCTTGACACACGAGGTGTGGCACTTGGCAACTTACTGTTACTCATGAACCTGCGTGTGTTCATCTTAGCACACCTTAAGCATGTGCACGTGGCTGTAAGTACAGCTAACACACCCAGTTCTGTCTGTTGTGTGTTTGATGAGCGTGATTCAGGTGTGAGTTTTTGTCTGCGTTGTCTGCGGATGTCTGATTTTCCTTTTAGTCACATATGCTTGCACAAATCCTAATATAAACCACTCATACACAGAATATTACAGATTGTTAATATACTTTTGAATGTTTTACTTGCTCTTTCAAGTAGTAGCTTTATCCCCACCCTTTCAGCTTAAAGTAAACACAGCAGCATTTATAATATTGTGATTCTCCTTTTTTCCACTGATACAGTTTATTTCCTGTTCATGCATACTCATGCATTCACCCACATTTAACTGTCTGACTGTGTCTCAAACCACTGTGTGTGATAATGAGTGTGTATAGGAGCGAGAACAGGACAGAGTGCATGGAAACACTTGCATGTTTGTGCTTGTGTGCCTGCTGACTCATGCTGATCTGCGTGACTGACTCAGGTAAACGGGGTGTGTCCTCTGGGTCCGAGTGTGAGCATGTGTGTTTAAGAGGCAGCGGCAAGAGAGAGTGGAGCATTATTTCACACAGACTAAACGTTAGGAATGTCAGATGCTTGTATGGATAGACACCGGCGTGAACGGGTCCTGTTACAGACCCTCATTTATTGGACTTTGATTGGAATTTGCTGCGCTGGCCACCGGCATTTGGAGAAGGGAGAGCGAACCCGTTACCCCAGACATCATGACAGATGGACTCAGAGGATACAGTACCCTTCGCTCCATGACCAGGGAGCTCAACGGATAGAGTATCCATCAGTAAATGACCAAGGCACCCAAGGGGTGCATCACCCCTTAGCACATGACAGAGGACAGAGAGTTCAATATCCCTCTGTTCATGACAGCGATGCCAGTTCTCAGATTCAGGTAAAGTGATGTACCTTGTTGTTGAACGGATGCTATTTCACCTTAGCTGTTTGTTAAACCGCTCTAAGTGTCAGGTGTGGATTGATAGTGCTTTGAGGAGTGTTATCTCTGGAAGCAAAGGGCATGCTTCAGGGTTAATTGTTAATGACACTATATTCAGCTCAAGTTCAATGCTGTGAGCTATACAAATTGTCACACTTAATTTGGCAATTTGGGTAGTTTGGCAAAATCTTTGAAAAGCTTTGAAAAGCTTGAAAAGCTTTGCTATGCAAAATAAAACAGATAATGATTTTGAAGTTAATAATTTCCCTGCTAAACTGCAGTAATAATTGGTGTTACATAAGTGTACATGTTATCAGTACAAAGTTGGGCAATATGATTACATATATACAGAAGACAATAATGGCTTTATTTATATTTTACTGTTAATAATTGTAGTTACACATAATGTTGCAAACCAGTGAGCAGGACTACTTTTTACCAAAATTGAATTTACATTATTTTTACATTATCTTGTTGAACAAACTTAATTTTTTTAATATTTCAATGGATCGGCCATAAACATGCCCAGTCGTGTTTCATTATTTAGTCTTTTTCTCAATCTGTTTTTCAATATATCATGAGGAGTACACTCTATCATGATTTGTCTATATCAATGACATTAGCTGTAACGTTATAGCAAATTTGATCGACAAGTATATTGTCCGCCGTTATTATCATAATTGTTCTTTAATTATGGATTGATAATACATTCAGATTTACAGCACTATATAAGGGGTATGTGAGTTAGCTGTAAACAAGCTTAACTTCCAAGTTTGGTAATCATGTCTTTATATTTGTGTTTTCTTCTTTAGAAATGTGCTCCTGGTTTCTACAGAGATGTCAGTAGGCCTCACCTTGGCCGCTGTGTGCCCTGTGAGTGCAACGGTCTGTCTGATGAGTGTGAAGACGGGACAGGGAGGTGCCTGGTAAGAAGTATACTCAACCCTTAACCCATGTTAATGACATCATAACTCCTGGTGTACAGACACCAACACACACCTCAAACCAAAAATGACTACTTCACCCCAGCTCACTAAACCAGAGTTTAATCAGAGTCTAGACCTCTCACATCTGCTGACACACTTTAATCACACAACTCTATCCTTTTTCTTGCAGTGCTGCGTTTTTATCACCATCAGAAACATGATTTGACATGACTTCCTGATATCACATTCTGGGGCCCTCTTAATCATTATTCTCATTGATGGGAGCGTGAACCGTCACGTATTTCAAAATCTCAGCCATCTCTGCTGTTATTGTTATGCAAGACACTCAAGACTGTGCCTGTGCATGCAATGCACGCATGGATCCACACATTTACTGCTCAAAGCCAAATGGACACAAACAGCTGAACTCTCCACCAAGTGCATCAAACACACCCTTTGATGGATTTGGCAGAGAAAAGTCTTTTGTCTTTGAGCCTAGATGTTTGCAATTCTGCTTCAGAATAATAAAAGCCTTGATGTCTAGTTGATTGTGTGTAAAAGGCTCGCTGCAGTGCACACACAGATTTATTTATTTTTTTGTCATCCTCTGGGAGTTAGGGTTTGCGTCTACACACTCATTTTTGTCTTATACTTTGCAAGTGATTTAATTGATACATTATGTCATTTTCAGAACTGTGAGCACAACACAGCTGGGGAGCGTTGTGAACGTTGCAAAGAAGGTTACTATGGAAATGCATCTCAGAGGACATGCACAGTGTGTCCCTGCCCATTCAGCATGCCCACAAACAGGTGGGTAAAGAAAAAAACAACAACACTAAACTGCTGAACTCTAATTAAATGGAAATCTGTGTTTTGGGAATGAAATTTGAATCTCTCTCTTTGTCTGTAGTTTTGCAGTAGGTTGCAGAGAGGTATACGGAAACATCCAGTGTATATGCAGAGCCGGCTACACTGGTGACAGGTGTGAAAGGTGAGTGTCAGTACAGACTGATCAGCCAGAGACTGTCATTCGGAATACTGTTGATTTATTTCTAATTTGCTACTTACTTAATGCTTTTTATTTCTCTCTCCCATAGTTGTGCTCCTGGTTACTATGGCGAGCCACTGAGACGTGGAGGAAGTTGTCGGCCCTGTAATTGCGTTGGGAACGGTAACCACTGTGATCCCAGGACTGGAGGTTAGATTGTGGACTCCCATTTTGAAAAAAATATGTCTTGCTGATATACATTATAGTTCATTTCAGTCATATAATATAAATGTACTGATTTTCACCATTTTTTGCAGTTTGTAAGAACACACTGGAGCCAGGAGACACAAACACAGATGAGCACTGCCAAGGTGACTGAACAAAAAGGATTGCGGTCTTATGGTGTGACACGCCATTTACAATAGACCAGGATTTGATCCTTTTCTAATCCTATCCTCATTTGTATTCCAGAGTGTGATAATTGTGCCCAAACTTTACTAAATGACCTGGAGAAACTGGATGACGAGCTGGGGAGGATCAAGGCTCAGCTTGACAATGCTACTGCCAGTGCCTCTTCTCAGGACAGGCTGAAGAAGCTGGAGCAGGCTGTGTCAGACACCAAGGTAACATGTCAGTGTACCGTACCCCTGCACTGTAACTCTAAAGGCGATAAATACTGGTGAAGTGGAGGAAAGAGCAATTACAGATTATTAGGATCATAGATTAATTGTTGAGGCAAAAGTTAGGACAGATTTTGCACATTGCACATGCCCATCACACACGCACAAACAGTGTAGCACAGCATGGGAGCGCTTGTTCAAACATTCGACATTCCTCATGATAAGCAATCTCAGCAGGTTTTGTCCCCCAGCCTGTGTGTCAACACGAGTTAGAGACTACACCACTGAATGCCAGTGTTTGCCATTTCTCTTGCCTTCACAATCTCTGTGTTGCATCCACTTCATTTGATTGCGCACCCTTTATGTATTCATGAGACACGGGTAAATAATGCCCACAACCCTGTTTGAAAATAACCCTTACCACCCTCAAGCTTCAATAACCACCTTCAACATTAAACATTAAATTTGACTTCATGCCGCCTACTTTATATTTCTGCTGCTGCATTTGCAGACTCTTGTCAAAAAATTCGGCTCTGCAGTTAACACCCAAAAGTCCAGAGTCAACCAGCTGGAAGAGGACACGATCACTCTTGCAGATGACATCAGCTCCCTCAAGGATAAGGTAAAGTCCTATTGAGTGTCTAATATTTTATTAATATGTTGACATGCAATGAATGTGGAAGTGGAAAGATGTGAGTAAATGTGAGTTGTCTGACTATGTTTTTATATAGGCAGACGAGAGGTCTGCTGATGCTGACAAGGCAGTGGCAGATGTTGAAAAAACCCACAAGAGAGCAAAGGATTTGGACTCAGAGATTCGCAACCTGCTAAAGAAAATCAAAGGTAGAGGGAAACATTAATTCCGTGGCAGCACATCTCCTGTTGTTGGTGTTGTAATATATTGTTTCCATTTTCTTTTGGTCTCCGACTCTCTCCTGTTGTCCATGCTAATAATAATTAACAAAGATAATAATTTATTTGTTTTTGCCATATAAATCATAATTTAACAGCGAGCTTAAATGTTTGCTGGACTGATTTTGTGTTTTTGTGGGTTTGAAGCTCTTATGGACCAGCTGAAGAATCAAGACAACACAGGTGATACGGTGACCAATGGAAGCTTGGCTAAAATGCTGGCGGATGCTCAGCACATGGTGGAGGAGATGAAGAACAGGAACTTCACCCCTCAGAAGACAGCTGCTGAGACAGAAAGAGACGAGGCTAAGAAACGTACGATTTGTGGTCTATTCTTAGTCATTTGTGCATTCAGTAAATTCCTTAAAAAACCTTTATGATGAGCAAACTCCCTCCAGAATCACATTATCAGAGTACAAACATGGTTGTTGTTTAAATAAAAAGTTAACAATTACCAGTAATTACAGATTTCATTAACTTATTCTGTATTTTCCATTCTCCAGTGCTGGACCACATTAAGGCTAATGTGAGCAAGCAGTGTGACCAAAATGAGGTAGCAGCAGAGAAAATACGTGGCCTTTTGAAGGATTATGAGGCCAAGCTTAAGGACCTGGACAAGGCTCTGAAGGAGGCGGTGGACTTGGTGAAAAAAGCCAATGCCCAGAACGGCCTCAGTGCTCAGGCACTGGGAGATCTGCAGGTAATACAAAAGTTCAGTGGTTAATCAATTATGAAGAACTACTACAAACTACAATGAATATCATATGATGTTTTGTTTGTCTTTATTGTGTTTTTTTTTTTTTAATATCGCCTGTACAATGTTTGGACACTGTATTAATGGTAGGGTATTATGTTATCACAGTATTATGCCTCACAGTTTAGTATAACTAATCCTTTGTACAATGTAAGTGGTTGTCAATACACAGTTGCGCTCTCCTTAAATAGATTCATATGCTTCCTACAGAAACGTATCGAAGATTTAAAAAATGAGCGAAAGACTGTCAAGGACCAGATGGGCATGGCCAGGGCTGAGCTGCAGAAAACAGAGGACTTGGTGAAAAAGCTCTCAGACAGTAAAACGGTACGTGAGACAAATCTGCATATTTTTTTTACCACAAATATTCTCAGTGCTAAGAATTATACAGAATTATTTGACTGATTCTTAATTTGAGCCAAAGCATTTTGAAACACTGCAGCTGTGTTATCATAAACGACCTCATCTCTGCTGGCACACCAGTGAGCTGCCAGGTCCTAACGTGCCATCTACTCAGATAATGATCAGTGTTTTTACTTGTTGTGCTCTGAGCTGAAGTCAGTGGCATTTCCTGCCTGGTATTCAGAATTACTTGCACCCATTCACCTGTCCTTCTCTTCTGTAGGAGTACGAACAGCTGGCAGCACAGCTGGATGGTGCCAAGACCGATTTGACCAAGAAAGTGAATGAGATTTCCAAGGCAGCAGCCAAAAAGGACATTGTAGAGTCCGCAGAGGAGCACGCTAAGAACCTTGAGAAGCTGGCAATGGACCTTGAAGAGTAAGTTTATTGTGCATACAGTAAAGAGAAATTGTCTCGTTATAACCTGATGTTTAATGGTTGTTTTAATGATATTGTGTCTGTGCTACCTGAGTGCAATTCAAGCGTAATCTTTCAAGTTGGTCATGTGAAACTACTTTTTTAAATGTTTTCTTTTAATCAATCGTCCATGTGTCCCAGTTGATTTTCTTCTCATCTTGTCCTGTATAATAGTGCTGTAAAGAATGCCAGTGGACGTGCTGAGGTGCGCAACGCAAAAGATGCTATCGACGCCTACAAGAACATCACGGATGCCATCAATGCTGCTGAGGATGCAGCTAATGAGGCCAAAGATGCTTCAGACAATGCCTTGAATGTAAGTCACAGTCTTGATAGTTCATACATACTTAAGCTACACGCTTTTTTGGCATGATATGAAGTTAATTGAGTATTGGGACATTATAAAAAATATTTGATAATATTGAGTCACTGTAACCAATGGGTTGTTTCTTCCTTTAGAATGTAAAAAATCAGAAACTCAAAGAAAGAGCCAAAGACCTGAAAAACACTGGTGCAGACCTGCTGAAGAATGCACAGGCTGCTGATGAAGACCTTAAGGGTATTCAGCCTTCTTTTTAAATTGTTTAATTTCAACTAACCAAAAACTCAGCCACTAATTCTTGTTGTTTCTTTAACAGGCACTACCAACGGACTTACTGACCTGAAGAAACGCCTGACGAATGCTGACAAGAAGAAGAAAGCTCTTGAGAAAGACCTTCTTGATGCACAGAGCCAATTAAATAACATCAACAGAGGTAGAGCAGAGCATGACATGCAATTATTGGATAAGTGTTAAAAGTATTAAACTGACCATGTCTGGAAGAGACATTCATGTCTATTGGAACATACTAATATGTTGGCTCTTGCTTTTGTTTTTTTTCTACCAGATGACATTGGGGATATGATCAATGAGGCCAAGAGGAAGGCAGCTTCAGCCAATGGCAAAGCCAGCGACACTATGGACAAACTCAACACCATCAGGGGGGAAATTGATAAGATCAGTGTCACTCCTGTGGACTCAAACCTCAGCAAAGTATTGGATGATGTGGACCAGTCAGGTGAGGCTTTGAAAAGATATCCTAATGGTTCAGCATATCCACTTTTTACATCAACTTTTTACATATTTCAATTGGTTTTGTGCCGCCTCTCTTCTGTTTCCAGTGAAGAATTTGCTGAACACCATCCCATCTCTGAATGATAAGATCTCAGAGGTGGAGAACCTGACCTCGCAGTTCTCACCCATTAGCAACATAACTGAAAACATCAAGAAGATCAAAGAGCTCATTGAACAAGCCCGAGATGCAGCTAACAGGGTGAGGTCCAGCTCTGCAAATGCAGCCTTACATCTACATGATACTCTGTTACTCCTCCAATCAGAAGTCAAACATAGCTGTACCTTGCAGGGTTTAATCTCTTTTTTGTTATGTCTTCTCTCCAGATTGTGGTCCCTATGAAGTTTGCGGGTGATGGTCATGTGGAACTGCGTCCACCAAAGAATCTGGACGATCTGAAAGCCTACACGGCGCTGTCTCTGTTGCTGCAGAGACCTGATGGCAGGGGAGACGGAGCACGCAGACGCAGACAGGCCAGCGACAATGGAAACATGTTTGTGTTGTACCTTGGCAATAGAGATGTAAGTAGATCCAAATGCATATGAACATTTTGGCATAATTATGTTTAATTGATATTTTACACCAGGCATTAACAAACTGTGTCTTGTAGCCCTCTAAGAGCTACATAGGTATGGTTTTGAGGAGCAACGTGTTGTACGGTGTGTACAAGCTCAACGGAGTTGAGTACGAGATAAAAACGGGATTCATCACAAAATCCAAATCTGAGCAGGCCACGTTTGATAAACTGGACCTTCGCAGGTAAACTGTTACGCAATCTTATCCACTGAGTTAATACACAGCCCTGTTGGTATTTTATATCACAAAAGACTAAGGGAATCTGTGAAGGATGGGAACATTGAAAATGTGATTATAACCGGGGTATTTATTTTCCTTCTTGTGATTTAGAATTTACCAAGATGCAGAGATTACCCTTACCAAAGGTATAAACTCCATGACACCTGGTGCACCTATTCTGAGCAACAAGCAAGGAGAGGAAAATAAGAACCTCCTGGACCTCAGCTCCAGTGACATGGTTTTCTATGTTGGAGGCTACCCCGCCAGCTTCACTGTAAGCACCGTGGAAATAAAAAGAGAAATACTATGATTGATTTATTTAAAGTAGCATGGATTTAATTTATACCTTTTTCTGTTTTGCTTCTCCTCAGCCACCAACTTCTCTCAACTTCCCCAAGTACAAGGGCTGCATTGAGTTCTCCTCCTTTAACGACAAAGTCCTCAGTCTCTATAATTTCCAAAGAGCCGAGAAAATCAATTTGGAGACTCCATGCAAGAGGTTGGTTGTAGTATGATTAGTGTGGAGTGTAGCTTAACTCTACATAATGATTTTAAACTCAAGTGTTTGACATTCTCATTCTCAAATTGCTTTCAGTTTTTGATGTCATCCCTCTGGCATGAATGAATAAAAAATGTCCCTCCTTGTTAATCTTGAGTAAATGTACTTAGTGTGAAGAAGACATTATTTTCAGATGAAAGTAATTTTCCGAGTGATGCTCTTTTCCGTCCAGATATGTACCTCCACAGGATGGATACTACTATGAAGGCACTGGATATGGCAAAATGGTCATAGACAAAACACTCAATTTTCTCTTCATAAGTATGTCCATCTTCACACGTTCAGAAAACGGCCTGCTCCTATATATAGGAAGTGAGGTAAAGTATACTTCATATGATTACTTTATAAAAATCATATACTTTTAACATAACTGTTTACACTATTTGCAAGACCCTGATTATTCAATTTGTTTTGTGACACAGGACAAATACTTTACTGTGACAATGGAGAGGGGCGTTCCTCATATACATAGTAATTTGCTTGAAGCGCCAGCGACAAAAAACATGAAAACATTCCCGGTAAGACTTCTTTTTTTATTTGTTTTTTGCAGTCACTCGTGTTCTTCTTTAATAGTTACCATAACTCAGCCTGATGACTGGTAAATAGATAACTGTTCATTCAACTATATCTTGCTCTTCTTTACTTTCTTCAGATTAACGACTGGACAGATATACAATTCATCTTCAGAAGCGATGGAAAAATAGTAGTCCGTGTGGCCAACGAAGAAGTGGCAGCAGCCCAAACTTCGTTCAACATCCAAGAATTTAAAGAATTCTATGTTGGTGGTGCAGCACAGCACCTGAGGGACAGGTACGCGGTTCTAAGTGCTATTCCTGATCAGTGTGTGTGGTGAGATAGGCCATCATAATTTTCCCACTTTATTGAGAATAATTTGAATCTTTTGTTCCCCTTAAAGAGATAACATCACCATGCAGCCATTCAACGGATGCTTGAAGAATCTGAAGCTGAACGGTGGCTTTAAACCTCTTGATGAACAAGTGGGCATCAGCAAAGGTTGTCCCAAGGATTCCCTGGTATGATGTTAACCTCAGCATCCCAAATCCATTAGCACCATTCATAAACTGCCTGGATCACAGTACTATGTATTTGTCAATATATAGACTGACATGTAATGTCCATGTTCTTGTAGAGTCCACGTAAAGCAGAGTTCAGCATGGGGAGCTCTCTCTCAGCAGTCCTCCCAGGTTTTAGTCTGAATAACGACGTCACCATCTCCCTCGGATTCAAGAGCACAGAGAATCAGGGTCTCATTTTTCAGGAAAAACAGGTCAGTCTTTACTTTTATTTTGACATCTGATAACCAGATTTGTGTGACAGCAGGTGGAACTTGGTCAGATTTAAACACCCTTTTATCTTCTATTTTTCAGGGTAACGGAATTAATCTTGAATTGAAAGATGGCCATGTGACTCTCAGTTTCAATGACAACATGTGGAAATCTAACAAACAATACCACGATGGCAAGTGGCATTACTTGACTGTCACCAAAAAATCTGGAAGGTATGCAAGAAGCAACAATTTCACGTTCAAACATTGAATAAATTTATGCAACCATCTGCACACATTTAGCAATGATATGACAACTACATAGATTAAGTGCTGTTTGGATTTTGTGATTACACAATGACCTCTGAAAGAGGTATACACTGTGGGAACAGCAAGAGGAAAAGCACAATGACAATGCCACCTGTTGCCCAGTAGTTAAAGCCAAACAGCAGACAAATATAATACAATTTTTAAAAATGACTAATTGTCAACTGTTATTTCTAAGGCTAATGTGCAAAAAAAAAAAATGTTTCAGGATTGAGCTGCATGTTGATGATGAAGATAAAGGTCAGGAGCAGAGTGGCAGTACATCCATACCTGACACAGGTGGCTTTGTGTTCCTGGGAGTTGACAAGTTCGAAGGTTGCATTTCCAACCTCTACACAAGACGGTAATGTTTCTACTCTTTGCGTTGCATCGCTGCTTAGTATATGGAACGTAAAACTCTTTTCTTTTCTTTTTTTCTGAAAGTGACATTATGATCGTTTGTGTGCTCAATACTCTGATGCGTGATATCTATTTTGTATCTGTTATTTGTTTTGTTTGCAGCCCAGACAATCTGTACAAGGCTGAGGACTTCAGCTCCTTCCAAGCTTCTGGAGATGTGCTGCTGGATGTGTGTACTGCTGACAGTCCTGTTCAACTGATGCTAGACCGCAACTCTAAGAGGGTGAGGGTTTGTTTCACATGTACACACACACACACACACACACACACACACTGTAATCCATATTAATAAGTTTGTTTTTATCAGTCCGATTGTTGTTTTCTGAATATGTGAGAAAAAACAAATGTTAATTTTTCCTGAAGCAAATCAACTTGTTTCTCTTTTCTCAAGTCAAGACATGTTTTTGTTAAATTACTGGAGCGATCAATATTATTTCTGGGTAAAACTGTTCAAACTGACATGTGTATTATTGACTTTTGACTTGATGAAGATGTTGAAAAAAAGTAAGTCAGACCTCGTTAAGGCTCTCTCTTTATTAACTTTCATTGACTTTTCTTGTTGACATTTGTTTACACTGTATTTTGCTGCATCATTTCCAGAGATGAAGAAGAAGGAGTCCTAAGACCCGCTGATGCTGACAAGAGTCTAATAATGACTTGAAATACTGGCAGTGTGCACCACAATGTTCTGTAGCTTATGCACAGGCTCATTTATTTACAGTGTACTTGTATAAAACAAAATATTGTATGAATGATTCATAAACATGAGAATTACAAACTGTACTGTATTTAATCAGATCTGTCTATTCTATTTAAATTCAATAACTACAAACTTGTGAATTATAATCTTAAAATGATGTCATGTCTCTTCTCTTTCTTCCATGTAACACTCTAACAGTCATTCACAAGCACGTCCCCTCTAACTCACTGATGTCAGATTGTTTGGACTCACACACAATCATGCCTGATTATGAAATGATAGAAATAGAAATCTCACTTAGAAAAGTGCTAATTATAATTCACTTTTCACTTTCACTTTTAAGTCACATCCAAAAGACACGAGACTGAATTTCAGTTTCTCAACATTTTCTGTCCGAGTATCTGCTTTAGCTGATAAAATGCATGTGAATATGAATATAGTATGCTTTTGTAATCAACATTTAAGGACATAAAGCCACCTCTAAATGATATATCTTAAACTTAAAATAAAATACACACCAAATGCCCCTAAACCCTGTGGGACAGTTAAGCCATGTGACATTTCTTTATGTAATTCTGGGCTACACAAGTAAAACATTGCTCGACTTAATAACAAAATCCTCCAACTTCGACTCTTAATTAGGATCCTAGCATTCAGGTTTCGAAACATTACTTTACATTCTAAGAAATTATGTAGCCCCGTGTAGAAGCATACTCTGACATGGAATGAGAGGATTTCTCACCTCAGGCTTGGTAGAGCTCACTGTTCATTCACAAAAGCATGAACACAGTACTGTGTCTTCTAATATCAGTGGCCCTTGCATGCTCACCATCACTATATCACTCATTATTAATGCCATTTAGTTTGGAGCAATCTATTATCCAACAACCTTTGACCCACAACAGATTGCCTGAATAATAAACTCTCACAAATGCAGAGAATCTGTGTTCTGAAATCCAGTTATGATCCCTGCGGTTCTCATATGGAAGAGTTTGAAGAAATAGATATATGTAAGATGATCTTGTGGTGCAAGCCAACCCTCATCCATTAATTATATATCATATCAAGACCTCATGAGCCATTTCAGAATGAATCTGAGTCTGAGGTTTTTACACTCTTACAATCTCTGCAACTATTGTAAGTAAATAAATCCTTGAATGCATGCCACACTGAACTCCATCAAATCAACCACAGCTACAACCTTCTTGCATGCTGCACTAAATAATATAACAAGTACAAACTCATAAATATATTTAAATAAAAACACACCTGGGAGTAAACAGAAAGGTTGTAGGAGCTGTGCTGCCAGAATAAACTCTTATCTGATAGTAAACCCCCCAATGTAACCAAAATAAAGGATCTAATGGGTTATTTTGTTGATCTGATTACAATTAAACCCACCATTTAGCATCACTAGTAACATGTATGAGCGATAAAAGCTGATATCAAGTTATTCTGAACTATTTCTCAATCTATTGTATTTATGTTCTGAGTCACAGTAGATGCCATGCAATTGACAAAGACAAGTTGATCACCTTTTTCAAGAGTTGAAGTGATTAGTCAACTAAACAGAAATGAATCTGCAACAGTTATGATAATCAAATATTTATTTAAGTAAGCAAATATTACACCATTATTCTGGTTCTAGTTTTTCAAAAACTTCAGTTTGCTGGTTTTGTTAACCCCCCGTAACTGTAAACTATAAATATTAAGTGGGGTTTTGGACTTTTTAAACAAACCAAATGGAACATTTAAATAAGTTAATTAGGGTGTTGGGAAATTGGAATCTTTTCCTCAAATTTTTGATATTTTATAGACCAAAAAATGTATTCATTTAGAAAATAATCAAGAGATAAATCGATGATAGCAAAAAATTTAATTGTTGTCTGATGCCCTGCATTTAGTCATTCAATGTAGAAAACAGTGCAGTATTCACATCTGTAGGTAAAACAGAGCTTCTCACTTGGAATCTCTTGTTAATGACTGGGGAGCCCTGACATAATAGAGAATAAATATTTTACATATGTTAACTGTTATTGTTATATTTTTTGCCACTATGTATTGTTTCATGACACATTTATTGACAGAGTGGAGCAGAGACTTATCAAAGAGTTGTGAGCTGGTTATGATTCAAGGGCCAAGTTTTGCTGAGGATTTCTGTTGTTTGTGTGCTGTTTTAGGATGATGGGATGTCACTGATGAATGAGAGCGTATCAGCGTGTCCATTACCAGCGCTGGTTCAACATGCTTATCGTATGGGGGGAGCTGTGAGCACCCTGAGCTACAGCTTTCCTCTACAGGTCCTGCAGTCCCGGTGAGTAAACAGTTTACACACAAACATGCATGCTAGATAGTTTAAACGGGAGATTTATAAATGCAAAGGGTGCTTGGATGAGTCTACCATGTCAAATAGAGTGCTGTACTGGTGTCAGCGACAACACAGACATACACTGGAGATGATGATGATGATGATGATTATTTTTTTCTTTCTTTATCCTCTTCAGACCTCACTTCTCTCTCGATGTCAGGACTCGATCTCCTGAAGGCCTGCTGTTCCTTGTTGCAATCAGAGGAGGGCGATATCATCTTGCTTTATATATGTCAAAGGGAAGAATCAGACTGTCTGTGGGCAAAGAGAAGGAGATCTTCAACAGAGAGAAGTACAATGATGGAAAGTGGCACTCGGTCAGTGGGTTCATTTATCCAAATTACGTCTATTTTAACACAAAACCAAATCTCTGTACACATTTTGATGACTGCTATCAGTGAATCCGTCTGTCCACACTGAAATGAAGCTAGACACCTTTTTGTATGTGTGAATATGTTGTCTGTAGATCATATTCAGTTTGGAGAAGAAGAAATTCCGATTGGTTGTAGATGGGATCAGAGCTCAGGATGGTCAGCTGACAAGTGCTGAACTGACATCCATGCAGCAGTTCATGTCACCTGTGTACTTGGGCAGTGCCCCAGAATCCCTTCACAAAGAGTTAAAGGTAACAAAAAACAACTAACAAACATACAACCAATTTCCCTCAACAATTATATTGTCTATGACTCTTTAAGTTGTGTTTTCTTTTTGCTTTCAGTCAAAGGCCCTTCCAAAGCAAAGTATGTCCGGCTGTGTGCGCAACTTTAAAATGAACGGAACACCAATGTTGAGTCCGACCACAAACCATGGTGCTGGCCCCTGCTTTGAGGGACAGACACAAAGGGGCACTTATTTCTCAGGGAATGGAGCACATGTTATTATTAGTGAGTACATCATGCTAATAATACTCCACACTAATTTTTTGTGACCATAATAATGACAAGAATAAAACAGGAAAAAAAATTAGTGCAGTTACCCACTAAAATGTCCTTGAAAAAAAGCTAAGAAATCTATTTATGTTTTTGTGAAATGCTTTTTGTACATATGCGGTAAATTTGTATCATGTTGGTAATGTACAACTACACAGAAAGACATATTTTAGTATATTTTTCATGTTCAACCTGACTGCGTAAAACACTCTCTAGGTTACACTCGAGATTAATTTAAATTCATTAATTAAGGAACACTGTCTCCATTTTCTCCATAATTAGTATTAGATAGTCCTTTCAAGGACACACTCTTTGGATATTAGTTACATATCCGTTCCTTCTAGGAAACTGAGACCCATTAAAATGCGTCCTTTTGATATGTTCATTTTTATGGCTGTCCTCTCTTTAATTACACATACAGGCTGAATTATGCTATCTTTTTTTTTTCAATGCCATTAATGACCACCATGATGAAACCTATTTTCTGTATCTCAGATGACTCCTTTGTTGTGGGCTCCACTTTTGAGCTGCTGTTTAATATTCGTCCACGGAGTCCAAGTGGACTCCTGCTTCATGTCGGCGATTCTAGCAGGTCCCAACATGGACCTGCGATGGGCCACTATCTCAGTGTCTACATGCTCAGAGGAGAGGTGAGACCACATGTCTGCGACAAAACACACGCCTTGCCTTCAGTGCTTATTGGTAAAATATTGATGCACACTCGTATTTACTGTATATACACACAGCTTGTAGATCTTTTCTCCGGTTTTTGTTTCTAGAGTTACAGCACAAAAAAAAGACACTGAATTCATACTCGAGTGAAATTTATAAGTGAATTTAGTTTAAGTGTGATTAAAAGCACACTGTTTGGACATGCTCCCATTTTCAGGTGGTGGCACAGGTGAGCAATGGAAAAGGAGAATTCATGGTGTCGGTGAAGCCGAAAGCTTCTCTATGTGATGGAATATTCCATAAAATTTCAGGTAAATATCATGAATTTATAATATAATATATATATATATATATGTCGTCTTTTGTGTATATATATAAAACGTATGCATACATTTCCATAAAATCACTGTCTATATGTCTTCTAGTCATCAAGAGGAAAAATGTTGTGCAACTGTACGTGGACACAATGGACAATTACAAGATTGGACCACAATCTTCCACCACCACTTTGACCAAAGACCCACTGTATGTGGGGGGCATTCCTGGTGAGTATTAACAAGATAGTTTGAATGAATAAGTAACATCCCCAATTTTGTTTAAGTAAAGTCTATACACATATTTCCATAAAATATGTGAATTAATTGTATATTATACCGTAAAAAGAGGAAAAAGCCTTACGTCAGACATACCAATATGGTCAAAAAGCCACACGGTTTTACTGTGTCTGTCTCTTTAATGATAATCAAATCTTTAGTGAGAACATATCGTAACTACAAACAGTCATGCGTTCTTTAGGACAAGCCCCAAACTATAGTGCTACACTGCAATATTACAACCTCTTAATATGAATCACACCTGAAACACAGAATACTATAAAATCAATATTAATTCTCACATCTTTTTGTTGCAGAGATGTTAATGCAGCAGACGCTTCCAGTCATGTCGTCTTTTGTGGGATGCATCCAGGACATGAGGATCAACGGTGACTCGGTCTCCTTCGACAGGTCGTCAGGCGTGTTCGGTCCAGTCAACCTCAAAGAGTGTCCGGGCTGAACTAAAGCATTTAATAGCATCATCTATTAAACAAACCTTGGGACCACGTCCACCACCAACTATGTGCAATCTGTTACCAAGACAGAGAATGTGTTTGTGTGTACGAGTGTATGTATTATGAAGCGTGTTTCAGTGTGAGTGTGTGTGAATACGTGTGAGAATATGAGTGAAAAATAGAGATATGAGCAGCGGCTTACAGGTTCATATGGTTTGCTGCTCTGTTAAACATTTCTGTATTTATTTTGTAATAAAATCATATATCACGTTACCAATTCATGAGTGCATATTCTAACAGCTTTAATACAGTTTGATGTGTTGGTTCATTGATTCTCTGTTGAGAAGCCACTGAAAATGCCTGTGATTGGTCAGGGCTTCATTATGGGAAACCCAGCACTTTAAGAAAACAAATCATGCCTATTGTGTTGGTGCTGTAAGCTTAAGATCAAGATTTTTAGTTGATGTTCTTTTTTCTTATTCCTCTTCTTTTTGTTGGACTCAAAACGTTATACTAAAATAATTACGTTTACACCCACGGTGCTCAATTCATTGACATTTCAGGGGTTTTCAATCTTTATTCATATGCCAGCATGCAGAGTTCTGCATTTTAACTGGTTTAAGAGACATTTAGTTAAGACCCATGTTGTAAAATCTAATTTTTTTCCCATTTTCTGCGAAAGTTGTTCCGAGTATATTTTCCATTTTGCATTCCTTGTGCATAAGGATGACAATGTTCTGTGTATCTCTGAGTTATACCAGAGAATAGCATGCAGGCCTATTGCATTTTGTGTCTGTCAGTTTGATAACCAACACAGATGCCATTGTCATATGTCTCACATTTCTGGTCAGTCATGTTTGGGACCATTACAGTAAAGTTGGAAGTAATATAACAAACAAAAAAAAGACATTATATTTGAAGTACTTAAATCCACAGCAAGTGTTTACTTTCCTGCTTTGTACATTTATGCCAAAATTAATGATATTATATCTTGAAATGAGAAAAATTGCATTGTAATTGGATACTTTTATACATGCATTCCTGTCTTGTGACCACTGTAAACCATTTTGTAACATGTCCGATCAATGTTCTTCATAAAGACTTCTCTTTGCCTTAAACAGTTCTTGTAAAAGATCTTTTGACAAGTGATCAAGGTAACAACTTGCATTTTAAAAAGGAATCTTTAACCATTGAAAACTACTCGGCAACATGTGCAACCTATACGTTTTTGTGTTGCAGACAAATATGATTAAAACTTTTTTTAATTGGTCCCATGTTTAATATTAATAAGAATAAATAGTGATTCATCATTTAGTGAGTTTGAATGCAGTACATACTATAGTAGGCAAGGCAAGGCAAGTTGATCTATATAGCACATTTCAACAACAAGTCGATTCAAAGTGCTTCACATAAAACCACTAAAAGCATCAAAACATCAGGCAAAAGAAAAGGACATTTAAAAACGGTGATTAAAACTTTAAAAACATTATATGGTATTAATAATGGCAGTAGTGGTATCAATAAAGACCCTGAAGTCATATCCTCAGAATTGGATCAGGATATTCAGATTTTTATGATTCTGGATACATCCACACAATGTAATTACATATTTATTTATTTATTTTTTTACAAAAAACTGACCTGAATATGTAGTTAGTAGCACTTCCTTTAAATTTAACTATTTTTTTTTAATCTATTTTATTCAAGAAAATTAATTGAGGGAATTTAGCGTTTGTCTACCACAATGATACTGGTAGAATATAACTTAAAATAATTAATAAAATGCAAAAAATATGATATTATTTACCATTTTTAGTAATAAGTCCAAACCTTTTGGGAAGTTTGGACTCTTTCATTTTTATTTCTAAAATTCTTGAATTGAGCTAATGACTTTATTGAAAAAAAAAAAAAAAAATGACAACGCCCACTTGGTGCCGCCTTTAAGGACGGTTTTATTTACTAACGTTGATGTCACAAGTAAATGATGCAAAGTTGTGCTTACAGATCATTTAACCAAAGTATGCCAACCGCAACCAAAACTAGGAAGAGATTTGTTCCATCTTCAGATGACACCATAGATAAGTAAAAAAAGCTAAGACAAATTATAATTTTGTTTCCCCCCACGCTGGGAAATTGAAGCGCAACGACAGCAGAAATGTAAGAACAGACACATTGATGTGTAACTTAACAACAACCAAAAAAGGGAAAACAAATAAAATAAAATTCTCTTAGTTTTAGCAGGTGTCAAGCTGGTTTGCATCGAGGGGAGGGAGGGAGGGAAGGAGGGAGGAAAGGGGGACGGACATTTCTCTATAATCTATTCAGGGCCATGATAATTCCGGTAGCACTTGAAAGCAGCGCGCTTCCTGCCTGCACAGGAACCGACAGTCAGGCGGCAGAATACGGAGCAGCAGCAAGCCGTCATTCGCCTGCACTCGGCGGCTAGTTTTGTCCACACCTTCGCCGCCTTTTACGCTCCTCATTTAAGAACAGAGACATGACAAGCGTTTGTGAAGAACTGCGCCACTAGGTGAGACTAGTCTGTCTGTAGGTAAAACCAACCAGACATACCCGCTTCTTCCCCTCTCTCTTTTCCCGCGACCGGCTCCAAACCTCCTACCGGTATCGGGTATCGTAATGGCGGACCCGTCAGAACCCGCCCCGGGAAGTGTGGAGGAAGAAGAGGAGAGGAAGACGGACCACATAAACGACGCAGAGCTGGCTCTTAAAGGAATCAATATGCTGCTCAACAATGGATTCAAAGAGAGCGACGAGCTCTTCAAAACATATAGGTGAGTGTGTCATATTTCAACGACGAGCGGTCTCGGTTTCTGTTCTGTTTGCGAAACATTTCACCAATAGATACTTAACAATCAATATCCCGATCGGTGTATCTGATGTTTCACAACTTGTGCTCAAGACATGAAGACATACAGGGAAATTGTGCGTGCTAAGCTTCTAGATGAAAACCCTCGGCATCCCTGTCACGCTCGTCTGCTGTTGCACCATATGATCTGGTCAAGAGCAGTAGTCCTGTTAAAAAGCACCGAGAAAAATATCCACACCCAGCCTAATGACTCATTTATAATACTACTATTAAATGTGTGTGTTTGGTGACAGGCTGCTGCACTGCCGGTGACAATCTTCTGTGTTTTCACAACACAATTGCTGGCAGAACAGATCCTCATTCCTGTCATGCCACTCACTGGCTTTGAGTTGCTTTAAGTGGCGGAGGAAGTATTCACACCCTTCATTTAAGTAAAAGTAGCAAAACAGTTGTGTAAAAATACTCGTATACAAGTAAAAAAAAAAAAAAAAAGGCTGCAGGAAAAAAAAAATCATACTTAGGTAAAAGTACATCAGTATTAGCAGCACAATGTAGGTAAAGTAGCCGATGAAAGTACAACCCTGTTTCTGACAAAGTTGGGACACTGTGTAAAATGTAAATAAAAACGGCATGCAATGATTTGCAAATCCCATAAACCCATATTTAATTACAAATAGACCGAAGACAATATATAAAATGTTGAAATTGTATTGTTCTCTGAAAAATATGTGCTTATTTTGAATATGATGCCATCAACACATCTAAAAAAAAAAGTTGGGACAGGGGCAACAAAAGACCGGAAAAGTTGTATAAAGAGTGAAAAAAAAAATACCTAGTGGAACATCTCAACTAATTAGGTTCATTGCCAACAGATCAGTAACATGATTGAGTACAAAAAGAGGATTTCAGAGAGGCAGAGTCGCTCAGCAGTGAAGATGGTGAGAGGTTCACCACTGTAAAATAATGAAAAAAAAAAAGGAAGAATAATGTTCCTCAACGTAACATTGCACAACATTTGGGGATTTCATGAACGACGGTACATAATATTAAAAGATTCAGAGAATCTGGAGAAATCTCTGCACACGAGGGACAAGGGCAAAAACCATTATTGGATGGCAGTCATCTTCGTGCCCTCAGGTGGCACTGCATTAAAAACACAGTTCATCGCTGCATCTACACATGCAGTTAAAACTCTACCGTGTAAAGAAGAAACCATATATAAACATGAGCTCGGGCACAGAAAAGACGTCGACTTTTCTGGGCCCGAGCTCATTTAAGGTGGCTTGAGGCGAAGTGGGAAAACTGGATCTTTTTGGAAATCATGGATGCTGCATCCTCCAGGTTAAAGAGGAGAGGGACCATCCAGCTTGTAATCGGCACTCGGTTCAAAAGCCAGCATCTGTGACGGTGCAGGGATGCGTTAGTGCACATGGCGTGGATAGCCTGCACATTCGGGGAGGAACCATGAATGCGAAAGGATATATACAAGTTTTGGAGCAACATATGCTGCCGTCCAGACAACGTCTCTTTCATTGAAGGCCTTGTTTATTTCGACAAAACAATGCCAAACCACATTCAGTTTGGACATGTGATACGCGTGTCTTTAGTCTATCTGCAATAAAATAATAATGTATGACTTTTGCAAGTCATTGCATTCTGTTTTTATTTACATTTTACACAGCGTCCCGACTTTTGGGGATTTATTATGGTTGTAAAAGTGTTAGTTTGATCCTTCTGACTGATGTGTATATGTGGCATCATTAGATTATTAATAGTGAAGAATTGGTGTGGGAGCAGCATTTTACTGCTGTAGCTGCTGCAGGTGGGCCTACTTTGAACTACTTTTTTAAAAATTATTTTTAAATGTAAATTTTATAAACGGGGACAGCAGATACATCTGAGGGGTCATCAGATGATTGCTGGGATAGGAAAGAAAGAAAAACAAAGTTCTGATACACAAATCTGTTTTCAGAAGTTTTGAGGGAACAATCCCTGTTTGGTGGAGCTGTTAACAACTCGGCCATCTGAAATGTGACCCTGACTACACAATGATTTCTGTACGACTTCAGGAAGTTAATGATGCATTTTAATAGCTTGTTTTATTATCCATTGTTTCAAATCATTATCCGAAAAGTAAGTAAATATGTCAACTACATGTAGCCTAGTAGAAAGTACAATATTTCCCTGTGAAATATAGTGAAGTGGAAGTATAAAGTAGCATCAAATGGAAATACTCGGGTAAGGTACAAGTACCTCAGAATGGCAGTAAATAGACTTTGTGTCCCCCCCCCCCCCCCCCCCCCCCCCCCCCCCCCCCCCCCCCCCCCCCCCCCACACACACACACACACACACACACACACACACACACACACACACACACACACACACACACACACACACACACACACACACACACACACACACACACACACACACACACACACACACACACACACACAAATGTGTGATCTCGGTAACTCATTTCTTCACATCATGTCAACTTTCTTTGCTTCATCTGGGAAACCTTTTGTTGGATGTTTTTTAGAGTCCAAATATTAATATAAAACCTTTAAACAACCCACTGACTCCTAAACCGTCCAATCTGAGGACGTGCGAGACATTGAATTAAACGCTTCGTTGTTGTTGATTTTTTTTTCTTTTACCTGTAGCTAATATTTGCCTTTTTGTGTGTGTGTGTTGAAATAATAGACTAAAAGCGTTGGTAACCTCTGCTCTAAACCACACACACTCTGACTGCAGTTCACTTTAATGGTTGCAGAATTTTGTGTACATTTCATCAGCCATGCTGTGTTATCATCATAAGGGCTGATTATCTCATGTTGATGCCTCGGAAGGGCAGCCCCCATGTGTCCTGACCCCTGGTGAAAAGCTTAAATGTCACCTCTCCCACTAATTGCATTTAGCACATGGTGTCATCCTGCTCTTGACTGACTGCATCAGCAAAATAAATAAATTAAAAATTAAAAAAAATAGATGTAGGGAAGTGAAAGACGCAAACACAGCAAATGAGAAAGAATGATCTGATGAGAGGCACTACAAACCAGTTTCCTATAGTGTGTTGTGTTATGTGTGCAGGGGGAAGTTTAGTTACGAGTGTAATCGCCACCAACTATGTACAGGGATACCTGCACCCACTTGCATCACCACATTCCTTTTGAATCAAGGTGCTTTTGTTTGACTGTCGCCTCGACTTGTTCGCGGTAAATCTTATAAACAGGCCTGACATATTTTGTTTGCTCCGCTGATGAGCTTCTGTTTCTTGCCCTACAGATCTGTTGCCTGCGAGACTCTTGCTGATGCGTCACTTATCTTTTCCCGATCTTCCGTTTCAGGAACCACAGTCCTCTGATGAGTTTCGGGGCCAGTTTTGTGAGTTTTCTGGTGAGTAGAGAAGCAGCCATTGCTACAGCTTTTGGGCTACAAGTGCTGACTAAAATGATCGTAAATGCTACTCCAGAAAACTTTTTAGTTTCATTTTGAGATGGAAGAAACTTCCCTTGTGTGGTTTTTAAGTCCCAAGACAGCTTTATTTTTTTTCTGGCACAAACACTGACATGTGACTGATTGACTTAGTTCACTCTTGAATTAGGGTTTGCATTACATTTTTCAATTTATTTTGTCAGTGTTCAACCACATGTTAAACATCAAATACATTTATACCAACATAGTTGAACTCGACTGTTCATTCCTTCCAGCTTGTTGACGAAACACACGGTTCACTTGCTTGGTGTCCCAAAGCTTTTGACCCTATCACAATTCTTTATCAGCAGATGAAATACACATTTATCTTTTTCCAAATTGACTTTGTGGATGCCATTGTTTTTGTAGGTGGTAACATCCACAGTCCAATAATATTTGTTTAGCAAGTTCTTATTGACTCTCGCTGCCACCCTCAGTGTCGCTCCACTAAACTACTTCTGTGAGATTGATCCTTCAGGTGCAAAATGAGCACATCATTGTGATCTTTAATAATTCTCCTCTATATTGTTGTGTAGTTCTCTAAGCATGACCAAATTTACCGAGAAAAAAATGTCCACAAAACACCAAACGAGCCGACCAAAGCCAGTTGTCGGTCATCTCAAAGAGAAATTCCCATCAAAACCCTCATTAACTAAAACTGAAAGAACTTTTAGAACTTGTGGATGAGCAGCATTCGGGGTGGAAAAGTTGTTTGTAACTGATGCGGTTATTTACCTGGCTTCCTGTTCATAGAATGCCATGATGACGTTTGAAGAGGAGAAAATGCAGATGGCCCTCGAAGACCTCAAGGCGACAGAGAGACTGTGTGAGAGCGAAAACACCGGTGTCATTGAAACCATTAAAAACAAGATCAAGCGGAGTGTGAGTGACCTCTTCGACACCCGATCTATTGGAATGCAAATAGTATAAATAGAACAACTACAGTTTGTTTGAAAAGGAGCGTTTTATCTTGGTCCATAATGTCCAGGTTTGCCATCTGTCTATAAGTGTGTGTTGGTCTTTGTGTGGGCAGATGGACTCCCAGAGGTCGGGGTTGGCTGCAGTGGACCGACTGCAGAGGCAGATTATCATCGCAGACTGTCAGGTTTATCTTGCAGTTCTATCTTTCATCAAACAGGAGCTGTCGGGTAAGCGACCCGCTCGTATCTCTTCGTCCACCGTGTGAACGTATTTATCATTTTGAATACCAGCAGACCAACGCAAATGATGGCATGTTCCATTGACCTGCTCTTCAATCCTGCGACAGCATACATTAAAGGAGGCTGGATCCTCCGTAAAGCCTGGAAGATGTACAACAAATGTTACAGTGACATCACGCATCTACAAGAGGGCAGTAGAAGGAGGGCCTCCGAACAGCGGGCGGCGGCGACGGCGACGTCTTCATCTCCGTCCTCCACCTCCGACCGCAGTCGCACCTCCTCGCCGGGGCCGAGTCCGTCCCAGAGGCTGGACGGCATCAGCCCCGACGCTCTGGATCGTCTGAAAGGCTCGGTCAGCTTCGGTTACGGCCTTTTCCACCTCTGCATCTCGATGGTGCCGCCACACCTGCTGAAGATCGTCAACCTCCTGGGCTTCCCCGGAGACCGTCTCCAAGGCCTGTCAGCGCTCACGTTCGCCAGTGAAAGTAAGGACATGAAGGCCCCCTTAGCTACGTGAGTACGTGAGTGAGTATGTTTGTGTATCTGTGTGGTGGCTGTAACTAAAACCTCATCCGTCTAATTCCGTTTCAAACTATATAACAAAGCACAATATATAGAGGAAAGAAGAAGAACATAAAACCCTCTCGGGTGCCCCTGTGAACAGCCGTTATCACAGACTGACTCGGGCATAATTCTGCCTTCTTAATGAATCCTTTTGATTCCTTGGCAGCGACGCTTGTACTCATCACTTGTATTAAAATCAAGAGTGTGGAAATGTGGTCACGTCTGCCAAGTTACCATATTCTCTGTGGCTGTGTCTCACTTACTTCCGTTGGTGCACTACACGTTTATACACTTACTTGCGTATTGTCTGAAATGGCCATTGCGCACTCAGGTGAAAGGTCAGCTGCAACATTTGAATGGATCGCCACCCAAATATCTGCCGACTTTGTTTGTTCATTTTACTAAACAAATGAACGTGTCCTTGCGCTCCGTTTCACATACATTACAGTCCACAATAGCTTCTATCAGACGATAGCATAGTGGGAAATTATATACTTTTGTCTGGATGTGTACGATTGGCATTCGTATAATGTGACGCCGGCCACAACAGCTGCAGCTTCTTCAGCTGACAATTTCAGTAATTTGAAAATAGGTTGGCGGTCCCTCCCTTACCATCTCGGCTGCGTTGCCAAGTTGGCGATGGCAGAGGGTGAGAAGTGTCCACACTTAAGTATGGCAACTTGTAGTGCACTATAAGTACCTTGGTGGTGGACTCATAACAGCCAAAAGATCAAGTGTGAGTAGTGTAAGTGCAACATGCTGTACTTTCAAATCAACCCGTCAGTATGTGTCAAACACTTTTAACGTCACTTACAAAGCAGCAGCCATTGTTATGGTTGATATTTTAACCTCGAAACTTGCCTCATGCCGGTTACAGTCTCTGTGCTTCCATTACAGCTTGGCCCTCTTGTGGTACCACACGGTAGTGCAGCCCTTCTTTGCTCTGGATGGCGCAGACACACAGGCGGGCCTCATCGAAGCCAAATCCATTCTCCAGCAGAGGGAGGCTATCTACCCAAACTCCTCCCTCTTCATGTTTTTCAAAGGCAGAGTTCAACGCCTCGAGGTAAAGACGTGAAGAATAAACCTTTGTTAGCATTTGCTGTGTGGACTGTTCTCCTGACTTGGGGAAAGCTCAGTGTTGTGTCACTGTAACTCACGCCACAAAGTTCCCCTTTCTAGTGCCAGATCAGTAGTGCCTTGACGTCCTTCAGTGGGGCCTTAGAGCTG
Source organism: Brachyistius frenatus (assembly GCF_029030835.1). Taxonomy (NCBI): domain Eukaryota; kingdom Metazoa; phylum Chordata; class Actinopteri; family Embiotocidae; genus Brachyistius; species Brachyistius frenatus. The sequence goes on from NW_027210611.1 coordinate 668,588, forward strand.
GCCTCTGACCAGAGGGAGATTCAGCACGTGTGTTTATATGAAATAGGTACTATTTTCCCTTCTCAGATTTCAGACCGCCTCGCTCAGCACTAGTCTGCATCATAATCTCCGATTGTTGGGTGTTTTAGGCTGGTGCAGCATGATCGAACTGAACTACGAAGAAGCCTACAGAGCGTTCGAGCGGCTGAAGACCGAATCTCGCTGGTCGCAATGCTACTACGCTTATCTAACTGCAGGTAATCCCAGCACACGGGAATAAGGCTGGGCAGGCGTTTTGTTAGTTCTGTCCCGGCTCCTGATCCACACTGTATTGTCGTAGCTTGCCAAGGAGCCACGGGTGATCTGGAGGGAGCTGTTGCAGTTTTCAATGATGTTCAAAGACTCTTCAAACGCAAGAATAATCAGATAGAGGTGTTTTCCATGAAGAGGGTGAGTACGTATCCAGCTGATTTTTGGAATACGTTTTTTTTGGGTGCTATAAAAAAAATAAAAAATCGATGATGTTTTATACGTGCATATTTTTTTTTGATCAGGCTGACAAGCTAAAGATTTCCAGTCTCACCAAAGAACTCTGCATCCTGTCTGTGATTGAGATTCTCTATCTGTGGAAAGCTCTGCCCAACTGCTCCACCGCCAAGCTGCAGACAATGACGCAAGGTACCGACCGCACTGTAAAATATCCCACCTGTATCATGGATAATTCAAAAATATAACAACCTAATACGTTTTTGTTTGTAACTTTGTCACTAGGTAAAGGCAAACTGTATTGTTGTTATTTTAGTTTTGCAGGGGATTGACGATGTCTCGAGTGCAGGGCTGAAAAACCTGCTTCTTGGTGCCATAAACAAATGTCTCCATAATACCAAAGATGCCATCCAGGTATTCTCGTGTTTGGTCAATAGCACAGTTTATACTACGGGGTTTGGAAATTTGATGACATGATACGCTACGCTCATCAGCTGCAGAATTGTTGTAGTTAATCCATGTACTCAAAACACAACAATCAATAGCTATACTTGCTGTCTTTTTAGTCAGTCCTGACTGTATTCACCTTTATTTTATTTTTTTAAACAGTATTTCCATCTGGCTGCAAGGGACGAGGTGGGTCGTCTGAGCAACTCTTACGTGCAGCCGTACTCCTGCTACGAACTGGGCTGTGTGCTGCTGAACTCCCCAGAGGCAAGTTTTGCGTTTGTGCGATAGAGAACGATTGTCACATCCGAGTTGGTGAAGACACGCAGTCTAAATATTTCATTCTCTCTTTTTTTGTTTTTTGTTTCCAGTCTGCAGGCAAGGGCCGAATGCTAATGCTTCAGGCCAAGGTACAGTAGTTTTCTTTAATGTATGCCTTTAACAGGCTTTGTTATTGGTTTTCCTCTGACAAAGCCCGATGAAGATCCGAGATCAAACCGCTGCATTATTTAATTGAGAAAGAATTAGCACATCGCTAGAATTTTGTTTGATTTCTGCCGTCGGTGGAAGGTTTTGATCACTTGCTGCCTGATCAGGTGACGGCGTACCTAATGAAGGAGCACAAAGGCGATTGCTCGGCTCTCCTTGAAGTCAGTGAACCGAGTGTCGTGGGTTTGTCGGAGGTTTGATGGGGCATTTAAGTTTTTTTTTTTTTTTTTAGAAACTGTGATGCTGGCTTTTGGCTGGTTGAAGCTATACTAGGTTCCTGTCTCCGTGGTGGCCACTGAATGTGACTTCTCCCCTGACTATCATGGAGCTTTGTGTTGAGGAAGCAGGGGATGTTGTGGACGCTAAAGGAGAACCACATACTGCCCTGTTGGTTTAGGGGAAGTGTATTATCTGACCAAGGACTGCTCAGACTGGATTTGACTTCACTCTTCGACAGTCTGAGAGTCCTCTTTGAACACAAAAATTTCCACTTCTCCAAAAGGCGCTCTCGGCTTGTGTCCACACAACAACACAAAATGGTATCGACACCGTTTTGTGTACGTGACGCAGTCTCGCCCTCCTTACCAGTGTTGGAGGCGTCGAGGGGAGCGGCATCGACTCGGTTAGTGGATTGGCAGCTGACATTGACAGATCTCGCCATAACAACAGTCTCCGCGTGACTGAGCAGATACAGATGTCTGAGAGAAGCTCGGGAGGAGCCAAACAGTGGGCTGTCTGCTGCTTTAAATGAGTACGCCGTTACCTGATTGGGCAGCTAGGGCACTGATCAGCCCGTGTGGACTGCAGACGCTCGTTAGAGGGGCAGAGCATGAACAAAATAAAATACGTTTGTATGCATTCTTTCTTTTGTGGACTGTGCAGGAGGACTACGCCGGCTATGACTTTGAGAACAGACTCCACGTTCGTATTCACTCGGCTCTCGCCTCCATGAGAGCCGCGGCCCAACCTTAAAGTTGAAATCTACACCTCGGAAAGAACTGGAAGAAATGTCTTTTGAAAAAGCCACAACACAATCTTTGGAAACTAACGTTGCACCTTTTGGTTTTAATTTATTATTTGTATCTTCTGAGCCAAAAATCATGAACATAAATGTTTCATGGAAGAAACAGCTACAAGAGGCTGTACTGCACAATACATACGCATGTTTATTTTAAAAAGAGATGTTACCTAAATCAGATGAAAATCTATAAATTAATTTTCAAAGGCGTCAGATTTATTGCTTCCACAGAGGGACAAGTTTTGCTCAGATTTGGCAACCAGTCAAGTTGAGTAACGGCACATCAAGTTTTGACTGTTAAAGCAATTAATAGGCATGCCTCTGAGGAGGTCTTTGAGAAGCCAATATTCTTACCACCTGTGTCAATAATCGAATCAATAGGCATGAATATTAATCGAAAAATATTTTTCTTTAGCACAGCCCCTTTTTTTAAGCAGAATTGTTTTTAATCAGTGTAAATATGTCAGTTTGAATAAATGTTAAAATGTTGTTTGGAGTGGCCTAAGTGCACAGTGCTACTCATTGCTGTAAACTGGTTTTACTTTATATTTGTTATAATAAAAATAGTATTGTAAAATGGAATGTTGATTTGTTCACTCTTAAGTAAGGTGAAGCAACAGAAGAGATATTTTATTCTGAACTCATTTACATAAGTGGCTAATAAATACACTTATGTTTACTCTTGCAACAAGTGTGTGCGTGTGCGCGTCTGTCTGAACACACGCCGACTGCTTTTAAAACTCGGGTGTAGTCGACAGTTAAGTCCGCAGAAACGTGAAAGATCATCTCTACATTCTGGATTGGACAGAAGAGAGATGGGTTTCCTCACAGGCGCTTCCGCAACGCGATAAAAAATTGCCCCACTTGTCTTTGTCTGCACCCGTATGTTCATTTCGACGTTAGTAACAGAATTAGCCTGATGAAAGGAAGTTACAATGGAGGCCGATTCAGTTTGTACGCATTATACACATTCAGAAATCCATCAGAATTTGGGATTTTTAAAAAAAATTTGGTTTCTGCGTGATCCTCCTGTCTGTAAATGGTAAATCATTAAATTTGGAGCGCAATGACGACCCAGTGAACGCGCATAGGTTTTCTCCCATTTAAGTCAAATAAAACAAAAGCAAAGTGTTCAATTGACATTAAGCTTTTATTTAGCAACAATAGAAATTTTGTTTTAACACCCAAAAGAGTGGTAACACGTATACATGTAGCAGCTATCCGTAATAACATGAGACAATGAATATTCAGTGCTTGATTGTGAAGGAGGTAAGGCTTGCATAGTTATAGTGATGCACATGCATTAAATGTGATAGATTTCAGTTAGATTGATGCACAGAGCACTAAGAATATCACCAATTATACTAATCTATGGCAAGACTTTTACACACACACACAAATCTATAAGTGCAGAACCAGTGTCCCTGCTTCAGTATAGTGACAAAAACAAAGTGCCACAGAGTTGGGTATGCAACAGCTGTTTATCTCTATACACATCTATACAGTACATAGTTTAGGGCTTCATGATGTTTTATCATTTTTATTTGTTCAAACCTAAGCCTTACTGTCACCGTCCTCGCTATCATTCTTGTCCGATGTAAAGTTTGACTTCTCATCTTTGCAGGGAAACAACTAGATTTACAATCGACTATAGCAGCCGTTGCAAACAAGCAATTAGGCCAATTTTAAACACATTCATTTAAACACTAAGCCTGTTTGCAGTACTCAATGTGTTTGGAAGCGAAAACAAAGGCAAACGTACCAAAATGATCAATTTTAATACTCTGCATTGCATAATAGTATGCATGCATCAGTGTTAAAATTGTGTTTGGAATACGCCGTGCACGTCATCCTCACTGTTTGAAGTGATGCTGCCTCTCCCATACACTGAAGATAGGGAGGAAAATGTTATCAAGTGGGAATCATGGACAAATTACAGACAGTAAAACTGAGGTTGCTGTTCAAACAACTAACATGAAATATTTCTAAAATACACCGTCATTTTTCCAGAACATGCCAATAACTTACTTAAGTGGTCCAGAACCACAATAAATAAGCAAAATAATGTTTTTGTGCTTCATTGTTCACACAGATTTATTAAATAATATATACCTCTGAGTCAACTTTGCTCTGATATTTTCCATTATTTGAGCATTTATTTTTCTTAAATTGAACCTCATACACGTCCTGCTGTTCTATACCGACTCCATTATGTTGCTTATGCTGAGAGCATAATCCTCAGTGTAGCAGATGGAGTCCCATGTGTATGGATCCTGTGTGTGTGTGTGTGTGTGTGTGTGTGTGTGGTTACTTGTTAGTAGATGTCAGGCAGCTGAGTGTAATTCCTGTCCCAGTAGCCTTTCAAGTAAAGCCAGTCCTGAGCTTTGTTGTGTGGGTTGGGTCCTTGCTGAAACCACCTACAGAATGAACAGTTATAAGAGGATTGATTTAATATGAGCCTAAAAGGGAAACATAACAAAACACACTCACAAAAATAATACATCAAACTGAAAAATGTGGTAGTCTACCTAAAATAAAGATTTTGTTGACAAAAAAAACCTGAATTTTTTTCCCTTTTTTTTCTAAAAACACGCAGTTGTGCATCTTGTCCTGAGGAGGGTGGTGTAGTGCAGCACTTCACACAAGAGCAAAAAAGGGCAAGGGAAAAAGCAAAGCTTGGAAACAAACCTTGGGCCAAGTGCAGCGTTCCTTTTCGGTTATAACAGTTGATGGCAGAAGACAACAGAAACAATATCAGTAAAAGAAGACCTAGAATCACTGGTGGGGCAACAACGTATACTACAGTTCTTGGTGACTAACCTTGTTTTCCATTCCTCTGATTTGGAGCGATTTTTGCGGGCCATCCTCTGTTTTTCCTCAAGTCTCTTCTTCTCTGCACTTGCGAGATCTACAGGACATGGATGTAGAAAAACTCAGTACCGCCAGCGATGGAACCGAGATGTCGCGGCATGAAAGGGACTCAAGTCGAGGTCAAACATTGTACCTATATCTCCATTCTCCATGGAGCGAATGTCAGGTCTGAGGCGACTGTCAGTGGGCGCAACGACTCCCTCCATGCTCTTCTCCAGCTCATTTAGCTGCATGGCGAATGTGGAGAAGGCATAGAACTGCAACAGAGAAGATGAGCTCAGCACAACTGTTTTTTCAAACTGATCTCTTGTCCTCCCCTTTACGTCTCCTCATACCTTGGCTGAGTTGTCCGGTCGAGGTGTTATCTTCCAGACGAGCTCACTGCCCGGGATGACCTGAACTGTCTCGGCGTCAGGCGGAGGCATGTCTTCTGGCTCCTCGTTCACACTGCTCTGAGGCCACGGAGACAAACACATAGACAGTAATGTGCAAAAGATGTAGGTAGTTTCACATTGACATTTGTCCAGGACAGCTATTCTACAAGGGTGTATCCAAGTAATAACATTGTGACGCGCATGGAGCTGTGAGAAGCTATGACTTTCAGTCAATTTTCAAACAACATTTTCAAAGTTTTGATACTTAATCATTGTCAGTATCTGAGATACACACATTTTTGTGAGCACCAGTCCGGGCGCATGATGATTTCTGCATGGTCATGAGCAGAGAGGGCAGCTAAGACCCTTAAAAAGCTTCATCATTTCTATGGCCATGAAGAAATCAGCCTGAAGGGGTGTTTTGAGTAACAGAGAAAATCACTCCAAAACTGAAAAAGGCACACCAGCTCAGGAGTGCAACCAGGTTTTTCTTTTACATCCAGGGGGTTGTGCACTGTGAATTCGTCCTCCAGTGTCAGATTGTCAGTGCCAAGTTCTACCGTTATATTCTGAAGCATCCGAGGGAAAACATTTGACGCGAACAACCTGAACTGTGGCGCGATCGTGCTTGGATTCTCCAACATGCCAATGCACCCGCTCACAGCGTGTTTAAAACAGGCACGTTTCTCACCTGCAAAAACACAAACGTTATTCCCAACCAGTCCTACTTACCGAATTTGTCTCCCTTCAATTTATTTCTGCTGCATAAAAATTTGACAAAAAAATTGTTCAGTGCGCTCTCTACCCAGCTTTTAGGTGCATGGGAAACAATCTCTGTGTGCTCAGAACAGTGCTCACAAAACCATGTGTAAGTCAGTTACCGATGATCAAGCCAAAAAAAAAAAAAATTGAAAACATATTTGCAAAGTTTATGACTTCCATCTGCTAAATGCGCTTTATAACATGTAGGTTGAACCAAAATCTGAGGATAACTATTACTAAAAAAAGGGAGGTTGCTGAAGAAGTGACAGTTTGATCTTAAACTCTTGTAGCAGGAGGGAGCGTGGCCAAAAGGCACATGTTGGTCATCCTGAATTAGTAAGGTTGCTCGCAGGCAGATGGATGTTTCCAGATGTGCTGTCCTGGCTCTTTTGCAGAAGCATAAAGAGGCTGCAGGGTTGAGGACTGGATACATACTGGTTGGCCAAATAAATTGAGTGCATTTTACCTGCAAAAAGGTAAGCAAAATGGCCTAGCTGATGGCATAGAAGTGCCATCAGCTCAGAACTGGCAGAAACTAGTGGGACCCCAGTATACACCCATCTCCAGTAAAAAAAACGAAACAAAAACGGTCTTTGTGCAATCCTAGTAGCCAAAAAGCAAGTGTTCTGGACTAATGGAAATCTAAGATAAGTTGCCTTTAACGGAAAGCAGTTTGTTTGCTGAAAAGCTGGAAAACACTACAGGAAGAGTTTCTGCAGTGTCTGTAACAGTGGAGCATTATGGAAGTTCCTTGCACAATTGGGGTTGCATTTCTTCTGGGGATTTGGTCAGAATCTGTGGTCTCCTCAAGGCTAAGAAATACAGGCAAATTCCTATACATCATGCATTACCATCAGGGAGGCATCTGATCTGCCACAAATCATTCTTCAGATGGTAAAGACCCAGAACACAGAGCTGGAGTTATAAGGAACTATCTTCAATGACATGAAGAACGAGGAGTCCTGCAACAGATGTGTGGCCCCCACAGAGCCCTGATCTCAACATCATGGAGTCAGACTGGGATTACATGAAGAGTAAGAAGCAGCTGAGACAACCATGATCCACCGGGGAACTGTAGCAATTTCATGAGTCAATGCTCAGAACAACCTTCCCGCCAAACACCTTGAAGACCTGTGCGCAAACTGTTCATGTTTCAAGGCCAAATATCAATTGGATTTTTGTCTCTGCTCAATGCATTGCATATGATTTCATGAATAAAACTACTCGTAGTTTGTGCATCTTTTTTTTAGTAACTAAAATGTTTGATCCTAAATAGAAACAGAACGCAGGTGACTTTAAAAGCAGTGAAATCTAGTACCTGTTTGCTGCCCTTTTTGTCATCGGAGGTCTTTTTTTCAGCCTTCTTGTGGGCCTCAAAAGTAGCAGAGTCAACTGTGTACAGGCATTCAGTCCATTTGCCATATATTGCACAGAGCTTCTTTTTGCTGCAAACATACAAAGAATAGATGTTAATAAATGACAGCTTTGGGTGCCTTTTGTTATTTGATACCTAACTACTGAGCAGTACTTTTCTAACAATACTAATGGATACGACACAATGTACACTATCTTACTGTATTACATATGACAAGTAGGTGACAATGTAGTAACATAGGATAAATTCCCTCATTGTTTTCAGGTAATACTAAAATCATATGTACTGTGATTAATGGAGATACCTTTTATCAAGGATGTACCCTTCAACTTTATGAAGCTCTTTCCCAAAGAGGCCACAGGGCTTGAAGGTCATGCTGCATCTCTCTCCGGTTCTGGAACAGAATAACAGCCCGTTTACCAATTCCCTGTCACTATTCTGCTTCTGCAGGCCGAGGCTTTCAAACATGAATTATCCTCCTCTATCCTAAGGGCAACTGTCCCAGTTCTTCCATGATCAATAAGCTGGATCTGAAAGTAGATCAACATTTCTCTGCAGAGCACAGAAAAAAGGATATTCAAGCATCCGAGTCTTGGTTCATGCAAATTCACAAGGCAAGCACATTAGCACACACATACAGAACACCCCAAAGAGAAGAGCTTTTTTTAAAAAATTTTTTTACTTGTGATTAATGACTTCGACGTTGCCGTACTGCTCAATCCAAAGCTGACCAACAATGATGTTGTGGACACAACAGGTGGGGTTTGTCCAGGTGTAGGCTTCATTATATCTAAGGAGACAAAGACGCAACCAGTAAAGACAATAAGATGAGATGGCTAAATTATGTCTGTAATGCGTATGAAAAGCTAGAAGGCTTTTAATTTGAAAACGCATTCATATTACATTTGGCCAACCAATGGTGTAACTCTCATATGTCTTGGGCTAGCCCCATCAGCCCAACCAAAAATAACAAGAGTTAATGCTATAAGAAAAGGCATCAGCACAGACTCATAAAACAGTTTGAAGACTCACTTGGGCAGCTCCAGTGTGATGATTCCTTTGGGCTCAGCTTCGATGCTCTTTCCCCAAAACCTGAGTTTGGGGTATATGGAACCATGGAAGACAAAGTCCTCCTTGAAGCCCTCAGCGTGAAAGGCACTGACTGGAGGGTGATGGCTTACTTGCTCCGACACCCACCTGAAGCCCAGATCATCCCTGATGGAGAACAGCAACATGTAAGGTACAAACAAAACAACAAATCTCCATACTATATGCTAATTGTCTTGCGTGTGCTCATGAAGCACATTTGCTGACGAGTCTACTGTCTTACCCGATTAGCTCATAGGTCTCACCCAGCAGTGGGTTGAATGGCTTCCCAGTTCTCTCCCACTGCGATGCTACAGCTGACACAGCAAATGCTGCAACACACTACAGAGCATCGTTTGATGATAACCAAATTACAGGCAACTAATTCAATGTTTGACAGTGACAGCATGCCATTGTCACTGATGGCACAAATTTTAATAATAAAGTAAAGTACACTAAGGCTAGAAAGTAACTCGGATTTGACTTGATTCAAATAAAACACATTTTTAAATTACATGGAGGTCAATTATTATAATTTTATCTGTGTTATTATTCAAGAAATTGAATACGGGCATGATGGTACCTTCATCCTCTCGACTGAGTCTGTTTTGGCATTTGCCTGGTGGATGAGGTAGGTGTGCTCCATGTATTCTGTTAGCCGCTGAAGGAAGCTCAGAGGCTCATTAAATACCACAGGCATGGCAATCTTTGATAACTCCTAAGAGGAAGAAGTTGGAAAGGATAAAAGACACTGGAAAAGCACAGACTACAACAGTGAATTATGTAATTCTCCTCTTAGTCAGCAGTTCATTAGAGAAGGCTCAAAGAATTACGATGGTTAAGTACAACAGACAGTCCCTCCAACTTTGTTGTTATTGTTTGGATCAAAAAGTTTGGATTTTGCAAGGCTTTTATCAAAAATTACAATGTAGTTTATAGAGTTGTAAGTTATTTGCCAAAAAATTGTGAGAATTTCAAGTCAAGGAAAAAAGAAAGTTGCAAATTCTTTAAACTGCTACTGAATCAAGAGTCATATATAGTCACTTTCTATGATAACAAACCTACTGCACATCTCACAAATATTTTAGTTCAATTTCTTTGAACTTAGAGAACCATGGGTCTAAAAGTTAACAAAAATTAATAAAAGTGATGTAGCATTACAAAACTGTGACTGTAATGCAAAATATAAAAATCTTCTGTAAATACAAGGGCTGTAAATGCTTTTTAAATAATAATTCAACACGTAGGCCTACTGTATACACAAAACCAAAGTGTTGTCTCTTATGACTAAAAGTGTGTATAAAAGTAATTTAACATATTTGTCATTCCCATGAAAAGACCATGTTTCCAATAAAACCCCGTTTTTTCCGGCGATCATGTGGCTTATTTTGATGAGAGAAGCGGCTGAAGAGCCTTACTGACTGTAGATAAGGAGTTAGTTTTGTTTGAAAATGCTTACTTTGTGCTGTAATACCCTTAACAGAGCTTCTATTAAGTACTTTTTTTTTTGAAAATTGCAGTAATTATGGAAAACAGCAAGCTCCCACAAATATTGCTGCACATACTTAAATTTGCATTACTTGTTGTGATCACAAGATCACCATTTCCTGGAGGACCTGAACAGAGCTGCATTGAATGATTACTTATGTAACCATTCACAATATTCACAGCTCATCTTGCCAAGCAAAAGTAAAAGTAAAGAGTCTGTTCTCACCATGCCAATGCATTTTTTCAGGATACTCCAGATGCTTACGTCATTCCTGGAGAACATGGGAGCCGGCAGAGACGTTCTGTGGGAGAGCAGAATCAAAAGAGGGAGAAACACAGTCAACGATGAGAGACAACTGGTACCCATATCATAATATTAATATCTGTAGAGCTATCTGTCAGCTCTCAATGGAACATTATTAGATTGCTTGTGTGCATCAGCTAAAACCAACACTTCAGGATATGGCTCTAGTCTCCTCCACATTTATTTACTTTTCTGATACGTTTATATGATACATTAAGCTTAAATCCAATACCCAAGTATTAGGTTAAAATATACATTAAAACCCTTATTTTGTCTCCTGTATGTGTGAGCCTGTACCATCTAAAAGATTCAGAGAAGACAACATAGCTTGACCCACCATTTGGGAAGAGAGGTTATCTGACACCTGTAAGCTAATGAGCTTTCAGCTGGTCTGTTCAAGCCTAATGCAATAGTACAACTGTGTGTGTGTGTGTGTGTGTGTGTGTGTGTGTGTGTGTGTGTGTGTGTGTGTGTGTGTGTGTGTGTGTGTGTGTGTGTGTGTGTGTGTGTGTGTGTGTGTGTGTGTGTGTGTGTCTAAATAACATTTAGATTAATGTCTGACAGACACACACTCGCACCCACGCACCTCAGACTTTGCTGCTCGACTATATTCAGTCATCATCTTCCACTATTTCTGACATCTATAGTACAGACCGTTTTACAGGTATGCTATCTGGAGACAGATGGTAGCCCTGTTTAAAAAATGAGTGCTGAAGCAACTACACAAATACAAGCCATTATGTCAGCATAGCAAACAGTGGGGTAGGGAGTGGGGGGGTTTGCTCCATCTGTAGGATGGGCAGTGAGGCATGGCAGGCTATACTTCTGGCCTAGTTTTCATTCCACTGGCCTCTGCTCCAAGATGTATTTAGCATGGATGATTTCTTTCATTAGACTGAAAAAATAAAACGCAATATTAGGGGGATTTCTATTTTCTAATTGATATCTACATCTGTACCTGTACATGTCTGAAGAATCGTGGGACTTGCAGTTTTTGTAGCTGTTGAGTAAATCGTCCTTTTTTTTGATGAGGTGGTCAAATTGGATTTCAGAATTGTGCTTACTTAGTTTAAAATATGGCCACAAATTCTCATTAAATGTCTTTCAGAAGTACAAATAAAACACATTTTTAAGCAAAACTACATTGTTTAGCAGAGGCTATCGAAACATAAGGCCAACTGGAAGTGAGGGGAATGCTCTATTCTCGTAAAAAATGTAACGCTCTAAAGTCACAATTTCTTACAGATTAGACTGTCAATGGCACATTTACAATATAATAAGGCTTCAAATGATGAATATATCTATGAAAATAATACCCTTACAACACTGTGTGCTTTTGATTTTTAAGTTTGGGGTATTTGGAGATCTTGTTTAGAATTGAATTGTCACCGTGTGCAGTAAAAATCGAGAGAAAGAGTACAGGCCATTTACAGATAACTAGTGATTGACGTATCTTTGAATGAAGTAAGTAATTTCAAATAAACAGACACCTCATAAATCTTTAATGCGCACAAGCCTACACATATGCACACAGAGCTAGCCCGCCAGCCAGCACTTTTATCCAACTCTACTGTGAGCCAGCACATGCTAAATTATTCATGGATCACTTGTTGGACGAAGGAAGAGAGGCCAAGCCAGAATCAGCATCCAAGGAAATGAAAGAGATTGTCAAATCTTCACGAAAAAAAAAAGACGGAAATAAACACAAAGCGCCGAATTGATTGTTCACTTGAAGAGTTGGAGCTGTCAGGAAAAGCAAAACAGGCTATTCTCTGTGGACTGGGCACTGAGGCAAAAACACCCGAGTACAAAAACAAACCAGAGTGGAAAGGTGTGTATCCCATTACACCAAATCTGCCTGCGGGCCTATCCTCTGACTGAGGTCTGCAGCTTATCATCAGACACAAAATTTAAGTCATTCAGCAGTGTAAAGTTATATTCCACTGAATCCTGACAATCATCTTAAACAAAGGCTTGCATAAAACAAACAACAGTGAGGAGGCCTTCAGCAGAGCACTGTGCACGGATGTCTCCACCCGACTCTTTGTAATCATTAAAGCCAGTAAACAAGCTTGACATCATAACTGGAACATGTCCCACCTGTGCTTCTTGACTCCATTGTGCTGGGCTGGTTGGTTGCCATGGTTACCCTCCCCTGACATTCCGGTAGGCCCCCTGTGTGCAGCGGGATGGCAGAGGCTGTTGTGAAGGGGGGTGTCTCTCCCCTCGTCCTCTTCACAGGAGTGGCTGGCCACAGACAGGAAGCCGCTCACAGAGAGGTCCGACTCGGACTCTGTGGGATGGCGACAGGGGGCAGATGCCAGGTCATGCCAAACACTCAGGTTCCAGTAGCCGTCTTAGAAAAGCTCTAGCTCTGCAGCCTCAACTGTGCACATTCGGTGAATAAGCACTTGTGCTCGGGTTCCTCTCCGACCTCCCCCTCCCTGCTGCCAGCCAAACCCCACCTGAGGATTGTGTTCCAATGAGAGGCCACGCAGAGGCTTCATTTCCTCTAACATTGTTTGCTCTGCGCTTCCTGGATGCTACTCCTCCCCTAGACAGCACTGCCAGTGACATTACAGATACTGTCACAAACACAAGAGAGAGGAGACTAGTGTGCTACTCACACACTGAGATCAGTGTTTAGCTTCGGGTAGTAGCAAATTCAACACGTATAAGACAACATAGTTGGCTAAAGTGCCATGTTGTCCATCAATCTTCACTCAATAACCCATAATGACGACGTGAAAACATATTTTTTAGAGACTTTTGTATTAAAAATCAAAAACTGAAACATTTTTTAAAGTAATTTAGATCCTTTGTTGTGACCTTTGTTGTGACCCTCCAAAATGTTGCATCCTGTTTGCTTCAATTATCCCTGAAATGTACCTGGAACTTAAATGCCACTTGTGGCAAATTGAATTGACTGAACACAATTTAGAAAGGCGCACATGCATACAAAAGTCTCACAAATAACATATCAGGACAAAAACCTTTAAAAAAAAAAAAAAAAGACATGAAGTCCAGAGTACTCAGTGTGATAACACTGTGGAGCAGCATAGATCAGGGCAAGGGTATAAAAATGTTTCTAAAGCTTGACATTTTCCTAGGAGCACAGATTTTTGCCGGATTATCATTGCTAAAAATGCAACTGTTGCAAGTAACTCTCCATCACTATTCTCATTTATGTTTTAAGATGCTTCAAATTAAATCCAGCTTCAAAAATGCCTTAAAAGCCAGCAGTTAAAATTGAAGTACAGTAAGTTGTTGCTGTGGAGATTTTTCTCTCTCTTGTCTCGTCGCTATATGGTGCAAACTGGCAGTTCTCATAATGTTGCAGACAAATTGCAAGTAGTGGCAAATCTGTGGTCTGAACTGGCCCAAGCAGAGGTTCAGAAGCTCACTATGTTTATGAGATAACGTAGTGAGAAGGTTGGTGGTTCAATCCCCAGCTCCTCCTGTCCACATGCCTAGGTGTCCTTGAGCAAGACACTGAACCCTAAAATTGCTCCCGATGTTGTACCATCGGTGTGTTGTAAGTCGCTTTGGATAAAAGCGTCAGCTAAATGTAATGTAATGTAGTGGGAGGACCACAATCTCAGCAGCACTCCATCAAGAAGGCATTTATGGTAAAGTGGGTAGACAGAAGCCACTCTTGGGCATTAAAAGAGCACGATCTGGTCTCTGGTCAGGTCACCAGGCACTTCTCATCCTTACAAAGTGGCATTCTGGTGGAAGCGTCATGCTATGGGAGTGCATCTCAGTGGCAGGGAGATGGGTAAAAATTGACAGAGGGATGAAAGCAGTCAAACATGCAGGAGGTCCTTGAAGACACAGGCTACAGAGTACAGGCGACATGAGACTGGAGAGATGGTTTACCTATTAGCATGACAATGACTGAAAACACACAGCCCAAACAGGGATGGAATGGCTTCAGGAAAAGTTTGTGATTGTCCTTGAGTGGCCCAGCCAAAGCCAGATTTAAATCATATAGAAAATCTGTTGGAGACCTGAAAATTCCCATCAAATCTGAATTTGGGAGGTCCTGCCAGGAAGTGTGGAATAAAGTGCCCAAGTCCAGGTTTCCAAAACTTAGCCAACAAGACTCAAAGCTGCAATTGCTGCAAAATGTATGGGTCTACAAATATATTTGAATGATTTATAAAAAAAAATTAAAATGATATATTTAAAAAAATATATGTTTACTTATGGGATATTCAGTAAAGATTGATGGGAAAAATGTAATGTTTATCCATTTAAAACTATGATCAGATCTGAATACTTACTGAATCTACTTTATGCTGAGCACAGCTTAGAGTCTCTGGCCAGCAGATGTACAATACAGATGTACAGATCTCACATAACCCCAACGTGATATTTACAAATCTGTTGACTACTTCTCTAACTGTCCACCCAGAGGTTGCTGACCTGACTCAGCATCATAGAAGTCATCTTCAGTGAGGGTTCTCAAGGTCGACGATCTCCTGCTCTTACTCAATGACTGCTTGAGTTCGTGGTGCTCAGTTGCCAAAGTCTGCAGGGCCTCTGTGAGAGCTTTGTTCTTCTCTACCTCCTGCTCTACCTTCAGGCTCCACACCTGCAAACACAGGACCACCAGACAGACAAAACACACAACAGAGACACGCTAACGTGAGTGAGGAGCGAACGTGCTCACAGATGCTAGTCAAACACTTTGGACTCAATGGCAGTACAGACAATATTGCTTACAAATATGTGATTGATGTGAAAAGTATTAGAGTGGTTCTGACAGCAGGTTATTGTTCTGACCCAGCCCACAGATCTGGTTTCTTCCAGGCGGAACCAAACACCCCATTCTCAGAGAGCTCTGTAGACCAGGATTGAGTGTCCCTGCTGAGCAACTTGAGCCAGGACAGACCAGATCAGTGTTTCCTACTGTCTAATGCGGCTGATGTGCGTCCTTTACTAACCAAACAGAAGACAGAAAACCAAACAAAAACCCACAGCTGCCCCAAAAGGATGAAAGACGATAATGGCTATAATAACAAAGGCTTCTTTCAAAATATAAACTTTCAAAATTTAAACCCCATGGACTCAATTTAGAAATGAAATACATTATAAACAGGCAAAAAGTAAACATTCACAAAGATACACAAAGAAAATGGAGTGATCATTAAAAATGCAACCGAGTCTTCACAATTTACAAAACTTCCAGAGTCACCTTGAGGAAGGCAGGTGAGTGAGAGAAACAGGAGCTTGTAAATCACACTATAAATCTGAGACTGCAGAGCAATGCCGGCGTCTTCGATTAAAGATGAAAAGTTCAGCCTCATCTCTTCTCCTGCCTGAAGTGTTACGTTGTGTGAGTGCGCTCAAGGGGAGTCACAATTCATGGCTGCACCTGAGGCGCACCAATTTCCCTTTCACTTAAATGGTTTCCCATTATGGAAACAATGTGCCTGTAAAGATGTTGTGATCAACTCAATAAAAAGTTCATGAAGTGTAATATTCCTTATTATCCTATTAAAAAGTGACAGGTGTAAGATCCATCTTGGTGTCATTTAAAATGTTCTCACTCTTACTTTTTAGAATTATAATATATACACGGATAATGTCACTGACCGACTCCTGCAGTCAGGAGCCTTCAGATTCAGCCACACATAATAGATGGGCCGGGGAAAACACTGATACATTTACTTAATTGCTGATTAGCTCTTTCAGATTAGTGTGGCCACTTCAAGGCCGCTGATTTAGCTACTTATAATACATATTGATTGATTTCGAATGGTGGGATGCAGCATCCCTATTTCAAACTTCTAGCTGGGTTTAACATGTAAACTATTGGCTTTAAAAATACATTACGGAAATCTAGTACAATTACATTATAATATACTTGACATGTATAAAGAACAGGTGAGGATGACTCGTGTGCGTTATGTGAAATATGCACATTCTAATGATGCAACAGTCGTAAAACACCTCTGCTCAGAATATTTCATGTTACATTATTATTTATCGGAGGTGATAGATCCATCTTCATCCAAATTCAAGGAATACACACACACAGGTTATTCATAATCGCATTATATAGATGTTTTTGTATTCTTGTAAAACAGGAGAACTACATACACACGGTTTTCATGCTACGCCAAGAATTTTTTCTGTCTTGTTACTGTAACAGAAGCACCTTGTTTCACACTCGGTTCAAACAGCAGTCTGGCACTTTCAGTCAAGGGCAAACTTAACACCGTCACTCTTGCAGTCGTCACGCTTCACTAAATTGTATTCTACACCCCTACTACAGCCCTGCAGTATGATTGTGGATGAGATCAGACGTGTCTATTTTTAGTTTTGAGAAAAGCATTTAAATATCTATGCTTTTGCCTCCAAATGAAAGATCTGTCCTGCTGTACAGTTAGAGAAATTATTCAGAAATTCAGTAATGTTTCTGGAAAGATTGAATGGAAACTTTTTGCCAAGGACAATATAATTTCATCTCTCGCTAGTGGTTGGAAATTCAGCATTATCCTGTTGTTCAAAAATATTTGCAGTGGGACTGACGGCCAGTTTGCAGAAAGATTGCCTCTAATTTGATCACAATTAACGACAGCAAAAATAATAAGGACCATTTCACGTGTGTGTCCATAAAAACATTGTCCTTGCCCCAAGCCTCTTTGTAAATATATTGTGCGAGGTTAATCAGCTTTCTGTGTAGGGTCCTGTGTAATAGCCCCTGTCGCTGTCACTTGGCTTAAGAGCCCATCCAGGAACAGAGCACTTTGTTGTGTAACTATCCTAGCCAGCTCTTTCGCTCTCACTGCATCCTCTTGTCCGAGCACAAAACAGCACTATTTTAAGCCATGCTGGGCCTCTGTGCTGGAGCTGTTGCTGGAGCCTGTGAGGGATGCTTCTCCTTGGCCAACACCCCCCTGGCCCACCCCCAAAAGTGTAGAGCTCTCAGCCAGTTCTAAAATGGGCTTTCTCTGCTAAAGCAAATCTCAGGGGCAAAATTATTACAGCTCCTCACAGTGCTCTGTAATGCTAACTCTATATGAATGCACGGTGGCTGGCAGCCAAGCAAGTCGGGTGAGGCTGGTACCTTTGCAGCAAGAGATGCAGTGACAAATTTCACAGAAATACAACCAGGTACCTCTCTACACACCCTTGACTAAGTCCAAAAAGACAAGGTTGAATATGTACACACTCACTCTTCTTCCACAGATCCCGAAAAAAATAGAGGTCAGTGCAGGGACCAACAGATATACACTCAGTAAGGACTCTCCTGGGGGAGACATGACAGTCAGTGGGTCAGTTACTTATGTGACAATGGATCAAGTAAAGGTCAAACGGTACTTTGTCTTCTCTCCAATCCCCAAGGTTTTAAAGGGCAACCTGCTCACTGTACAGAAAAAAAAAAAAAATGAATCACTGCTGTTACAAGAGATATCATCCTGCAACTCTGCTGCCTTTACAGCAACACAAACTGACAGATCTGCTTATCCGCATGTCACTGCTAAGTGGTTTCAAACTCTAAGCCTCCATTTGTTTTCTTGACAGGAGTGGAAGTGCGCCACCAGACAAACACCAAGTAAGGCCAGGCCTATAGTCTGTTATGAGGGAGAGCTGTCACAAGAAGTTTCTGCCCTGGTTTGTCTTTTTGCTGCTCGATCTTCATGCCAGTGATTTTGTAAAGAAACAGTATTAGTTTAAATGCCATGTAGTCACCAAGCAGTCATACCGTTCCCTGCATGTACTATAGAAATGTGACGCTAGCACACGAGTCCTGCAGCAACTGCTGAAATGGGTCAGACCACATCGACAGTCCTCAAGGGCAACGCTGAAATTGCTGCAAAACCCTTTTAGCTACATCTTGTGTTTCTCTGTTATACGCCTGCCTGGATGTCAAAGCACAATTACATCAGCATGTGACGACTGTCATGTCGTATGTACTGTAGAGAACAAATGTGTAAGTGTCACCAACGCAAACATCTGTGGTGGGACAATGAAAATGTGGGATTAGAATTAATACTGCCTAATACAGTCAATCTCAGCACTCTAGGAAATTTAATCCAGTTAGCTCATGTAGTAGCAGCAGTTCAGCAAGAGACCAGCAGATGTAATGTGCTTGTTCAGGCGTTTCCTGCTTATTATACTGTCTGGTTGTCAGAAATTATTTCAGTGTCCTTTGTTGTGGCATTTTTAGTGCTTCTTGGTTGATGAGACCGTGAAGAATGTCCTCAGCCTTCCTGTGCTAACAAAGTCGGGTTATTCCTTGTTACAGGAGAGTTGCTGTTGCCAATTTGTGTTAAGATAATGTGGTTTGGCAACGCACTGTGTACACATTCTACATTGGACATTGTTGTGCAGTATTTATTCACAGCTGGGTTTTATTGTAAGTGATGCAAAATTAATTCAGTTATCTACGCTTTATTATACAAATCCACACAGAAAAAAAAAAGTGTCCTCAGCTGTGTCGCCACAGGGAAGATCATCTTAAATCCTGTCTCATCAATGGTTTTCAATCAGACAGCAGTATATCATACTATAACTAGCAATCAGTAGACACAGTGTAGTTTTTTTTGACAGAGTGCCAATTTAAAAATAATTGGTGAAGAGACAGAAAATGTGAAGCCGATATATAATCACTTAATTCTTAAATGTAGGCGCTACAGAAAGAGCAACTGCTATGTTCAAATGGTTAAACTCGTAAATCTTTATTTTAAAAGCTTGTCTTTAGGTATTCCCACATCCAATAAATCCTCAGTGCAATTTAATCTATGCTTTCATTACTTTATTAGATGATCTCATTAAAAAGATTCAATGAGCACTGTAGCATTCAGTAACACCTTATGCTCAATTTCACACTCTAAATTCAGATCATTAAATCCACAGAAATGACCTCTGCATACTGATGAACAGCCCATGCTTTTACCCGCGCTTCAGACCAACCCGCAAATTGACAACACACTAAAAACATCTGAATAATTCCACGCCAAACTTCAAACACCTCACGCTGAGTCAGCAGGCATCAGCCCACAGCAAACACAGTCAATTGTTCAGGTGTCAATAAAGAGGAAAGCGGAGAATATTAAACAAGAACAACTGCTTAGTCTTATACCTGTGAAGATGCTTGTTGAAAGTGCCGTCACTGTCTCTTCTTTCTCCCGTGCTCGGACGCTCTGGCATATGGAAGTGTGCCTGCGAGCGCGTGTTTTCACTGAGTGAGGGTGAATACATGTATCTCCAGCTGAGCCAGTGAATATGCAAGCGCTTGAGCTCCCTCGCTCAATGCACAGCCTTTCCCTAGAGCGGGAGTGTGTGGATCCAAGTCCAACAGCGTCTGTGTGTGCAACTGTGCGCATGTCTACACTGATCTTCAAGCTGAATGCAGACCTAAGCATAAAAGCGGATCCTGCTCGTGTCCTTCCTACAGACGCGGCAGTGATTACCACATTGTTCCAGTGCTTTGGCAAGGGCACAGCACAGCCCCTGAGACAGGTGGACAGGGAGACGCACAAACTTCAAGCCCGATTGGTATGAAGGAGATAAGGTAGGGGGGGAGGGGCTTCAGGATTTTGTAATTATTCAACCGATAGGAGAACAGCACGATGGTGAGGCTGGTTACCTAAAAGTGCAGAAGTGCCAAACTTATATATAACTAGATCAGATTTCACTTCACCTAATTTCTCCGAGATTTTGACAGTTTCACATTTATAATAAACATTACAACTTACAATGAAGATGTTTCCCTTACCTCTTCTTGTTTAGACAGCAGTTCGAAGCACTGATCGAGGGCAGCACAAGTTTCACTGGATAGCTCACTTGTCTCTTTGGCTTTCAGCAGAAGAGGTGCAGCCAATACTTTGAAAAAGTAAAAATATTAAGTGTTCACTTAAAATATATACAGTATCATACAAAAAATGCAAACAACAAAGTAATATTTGTGATTATTTTTGTTAACTACTTTTTTGTTATGATTAATTGATTGCAGTATATATAATACATACAATATATAAAATGTCAAAAAATAGAGAAAGCTGTCCATTACAGGTCTAATAAATTCTTCATATTGCACATTTTTGTTCCACATTTGTTTTGGTGGTGTGCAAAAATGTAAATGTTTTCCCATTTTTCCATGAGTGAAATTATTATTTTATTATGAAAATAGTTGATAATATAATTTATTATATTCTGTTTCAGGAGGAGTGTGTGCATGTATGATTTATTGACATTTAGTGGCTAGGTTGAAGATTGCAACTAACAACACCGATCACCTCACACTCCCCTGCCAAGCTGTGTAAGAGAATCTACGGTGGCTGCAAAACTTGCAAAAAAGCCCTCTTCTAGAGTCAGTGTTTGGTTTGTCCCTTCTGGGCTACTGTAGAGACATAGAAGAGCAACATGGCGGGCTACATGGAAGAGGACCCGCTCCCCTATATAGATATGAAGGGCTAAGGGGATGAAAACACAACAATTCTTAGTTTCAGATTATTATACATGAATGAAAACATAATAATGGATATTATGTTTCTGCCAATAGATGCAATCAAATGGGATGAATTGAACCTTTAACTGACTACAAATCCCCTAACTAGTGTAACAAATAATCCCAAAAGACATTTGGACACTGTATTAACAGGATATGTCTGAGGCACGTACCAAAATTCTCCTCATTCTTCCCCATTGATAGAAATACTGACACTTCACTCTCCAATTTCTGCTGGTAGGCCTTGGCTGCCTGTAAGAGTACAGGAAAAAAGAGGCACTTTAGCAGTGGAGCCCTTTAATAACTCAACAAAACACACCGTTTTAAAAATCCTACAAGATTGCAAGAAAAGCTCTGAATGTCACCACTTCCCTACATGACACTACACTTGCTTTAAGACGTTTTGAACTTCACCTGAAGGGCTTGCGTCAGGTTTCCCACTGCCACATCCTTGTCATCAACTGCATCATAGATAATCTGCTCTTGAGCACAGTGGTGAGTGCTACAGGATGCATGTTCCTTTATAGCATCCAACCATCTCTGAGTGGACAAATACCAGAAACATTTATCGATTAGTCTATTTAACACAAGTAATCAAATTAGTCCAATTCTGTTTGCAGAGACCACGCTGTAGAAACAGCATGGAACATGAATCTCATCTCACTTGTCTTGTTGCCAATGAATCGGTCTTTGAAGGGACCTTAAAATAATGCAGAGTGTCATCAAAGCACTTGAGCATGAACAAGCAATGGTCCCACGGTTTCACCTGGAAAGACAACCATAACATCACTAATGGTCATGCTCGCTGCACTCGATGTCAAACATCATCATGTGACAAGTTGACTGTGGTTGCAACTGAAACTTGTGACTGAGCATCATTATGTCGTCTTAAAAATGAACAGATTACTTACTGTGCAGTAGGCTTGTGAAAGGGACTTACAACCCTGTTTTCCAGCACCAGTCAGTGTATCAGTTCTAGAAAAAGAAAGAAATGTCAGAGGATAGACACCAGACATACACTAGATGACATTAAAAAAAAAACGACAGTAATCTACCAACATCTCAGTACACTTTTTAAATCTAGTTTTCACTGCATGATTGATGAACAACTGGAGATCACTTATTCTCCAGTAAGATTAAACATAGCATATATAATTAAATAATTATTATATTATATTAATACATCAGATAAAGTTATCTCACTGTCTGTGGTACCAAGAGATCATTCCATTCTCAATTACCACCCAGTGGTTTCGCCATCCCAGAAAACGTGAACTCTGTCAGAGACACAAGAAGTATTTAGATTAAACAGAATTTATTTTATTTCAAACATTTGTTTCTTTATTTTTCTATTGGAGTCTAAACAAACAAGTAAGAAGAAAAAAGTACAATCCACTACATGTTTATAGACTACAGTTTGAACAGAAATACTGTCTGTCTATTGAGAGTGGAACAGGATGCACTTCAACATCTGGGTACCTTCCAAAGAGGGCCTTCAATCTTCTGCTCCCCACTGCTCTCATCCTTTGAGGGAACAAAACACAATTCTCCGACTTGTGTACATACAGAGCCTGGCTAACAGGGTTGAACAGTTTTTGGCAAGTAAAACGTGCATAGTTTCAGGGGTAAATAGTATAGAGTACTTTTCATTTTCTTAACAGCTTCGTGCGGACGCTTTTCTATTCCCACCATGAGTATGCAATGCTCTGCATTGACACTGTGCCAAGCTTATCAGGCATCCAAGCAAGAGCAAGGGCTGCTGACTTCTAAGGCCTTTTCTCCACATTCACCAGAACTCAGGTGAACATGTAGAGATGGGTGACCAAGAGCAGAAAGATAAGATGTCTGCACATCCCGTTGTATAATCAGGTTGGGTGTAGGATAGTTACGTTATGTTTTTCCTAAAGGAGAAAATGCAAATATCAAAATTGTGATTAAGATGCTAGACAACCAAAGTGCTGAATTTCAGTAAAAAAAAAAAAAAAAAAAAAAAGATTTATATGCTCTCAAGGTGCCAAAATACATAAGAGTTAGTCCTTTGAGAAACACCAGTGAGCTCAGAAAATATTACATAAACCTGTTCATTAGCTTTTTAGGTTTCCAACTTTAATTGTGGTGCTAGAGGATCACCAAAATAATCAAAGGAATACAAGGAATTGACCTTTGGGGACCGTGAATTGAAAGCCAAATTCCATAGCAATCTTGCCTGTAGGCAATAGCTCTAGTCACAAGAGAGTGACACACTGCAAAAAGATGATAAGTCTTTTTTTAGTGTCCAAAAATATATGAAAATTCAAATGTCAAAATAACTTACAAAAACATACACATTCTTTGCAGAGACTAACCTGATAATTCAAAGAGAATGACAGTTTACAATCTATTTATTTGATCTCACCTTTTCTTGATATGCTGCTAGAATCTGTTTCAGTTCATTAGTACGAACCAGGTCCAATGCTGTCTGATCTGCAACATCATCATACAAACAAATTGTTATCCACATTTAGACACACAAACAACAGAACATACGATTCTTGTGGATACTGAACTCCTTTGAAAATGAACTGTGATTTTAAAAACAATGCTGTACAAATTAAACATGAGATAAAACAAGAGCTGATCATGAGAACAAGGTAAGTGATTGCCATTGTTGTTCCTGATACTGGGACTGGCTCCATACTCCAGCAGCTTTATGATGCACTGCTTCTGCCCCCTGTAGGCTGCACAGTGTAACGCCGTGTTCCCCACTGAATCCCTGCAGTGGATGTCTGGAGCCTCATTTCCACTGAGCTGAAGGAAAAAATAAGGTCAGCTGAGCCAAAGAAAACAGTTTGAAGGGGAAAAGACTAACATTTTTGTCTCAAGTGTTCATCTTAAATCAGTCACACAATGCACAGAAAAATAGACAAGTAGGTTCTGAAATCTGCACTAATCTGCAGAAACAGGGCAGGAAATTTGGGCACATATGATCTTGTTTTTGGCTCTTTAGGACTAAAACTTATCACCTCCTGATTGAGCATCAGACCAATCAGACCCCATGCAAATATCTAACAGTGTAAAGTACAAACAAATCATGTTAATTGTGTATCTCAGTCCTTTCAGAGAGAACTGAAACCTGCAAAAGACACTTGTTATGTGTGTGACTTATTCTCCAAGTGAAGAGAGATGCTCTCAGTGTGTGATATATTCTGCAAAAGTTCTTAGAAAAGGTCAGAGGCTAACCAATTCAGACAGAGTGGAGATATCACCCTCTCTGGCTGCTTCCAGAAGCCTCTCCTCCCGCCGCCTCATCTCTCTCCTCTCTGCAGCTGCACAAAACAAACAGTACTTGAGAACAAAGGCAGCTGATCTTCAGTAATGAGAAGCCATCAGCTATTTAAAAAAAGAAAAAAAAAGAAAAAGCCATGGTTTCATACCCTCCAGCATGGTAATGATTTCATCATCCTCTGTGACATCTTTAGGGATTTGAGCGGTTCCATTGATTATGTTGGCACAGGCATCGTACCGCAGCAGCAACAGAACAATCTCCTTAAGGGTTCAAAGTAAAGACAAAAAAACATCTGACCATCACTTGGCATCAATCAAAAGCTTCAAAGGGAGACAGGAATAATAGATTATTGGAGTCTGTGATGGTTGTTCCAGCTGACATTAGGCTGACGGAAAAGATGTGATGGCACGATTTACATTGAACATGCAAGGAAGAAATACTATTCTTTATTCTCACCTTTCTTCCAGTGCATGCTGCTTTGTGTAGAGGTGTGTCACCCATGTCATTCTGCAAGTTCACAGCAGCGCCTGCCTGCAAATGCATTCCTTTTAGTAGCTTTCTCTGGCTTTAAGTGCTAAACACAACATACACAATAATATACATGTCATCCATAGGTCTGACCTTGAGCAGCTCCTCGACAACATCCCTGTGTCCAAAGTTACAAGCCAGATGGAGGGGCGTCCATCCTGAGCTGGTTTTAGATCTTGCTACAGTTAGATAGAGGGAAATGATTACTATTTGGGTACCTGAAGTCATGCTAGGTAGGCAATAGCATTTTCTTCCCCACTTACATTTGCAGTTGATGTTCAGAGAGCTGCTTTGGCCAATCCTCGACTGAAGGAGCGTCTGAATATGACAACTGCCCTCTTTAGCATAGCAGAGAAGCTTGTCCTCTAGTGTGTCTTCCTCCATCACTGGACTCCCTTAAAAACAAAAGCTAATTGACGTTTAATCAAATGAATTAACTCAAAATTAGACAAATTATTTTTAAACAGACAGTAACAAACACAGCCGAGCGTTAAATTAGGTTTCAAACTCCATATTTAGTAACTGGTCCACTGGTATGCGAGTTTATTTAACTTATCTATTTTATCAGTGTGTTTCGCTTCACTGAATTAAAATCGTAAAACCACCAACGCCACGTTCACAAACAAGGGGAGAAGTAAACTTACCAGCACACGAAACAAAACAGCTTGTTTACTGACTTTGGCTAGAATTAAATCTCAGGCTGACAGGAGAAGAATTTTCAACTCGTAATTCACCCAACTTTTACAGACTTTGTTCTGGTTTAGCGACACAACACTTCACAGCCGAAATAAGATCATTTCAATCAGCTGACAATCAGCTGTCACGTGACCGGACAGCTGCTAAACAAGTGTAAATAGCGACGTAGCTGCAGCACGTGGCCCCCATTTGAAAAAGTCCACCGCCTCCCAACCCCATCCCAAGCTGCAAACAAACGAGTTACACCAACAAACAAATCATATTATGGGCCGTGTCATTTTTAACAGGACCGCAACAGCGAGGCCAGCTTTTACTGATTTAATTACCCACACTTCATTGTAATACAATACAGAAGTAGTTTTTCCAACTGCTGATTAAAAAAACCCAACAAAGACTTATTATGAATGTGTAAAACAATTACCTAATTACGTTACTTGAATCATGTAGGCCAGAAGTAATATTCAACCACATTATGATACACAAATATGTAGACGTATAGACTATAGCGGTAATAAAAGTGCTTTTAATTATTGTAGTCTTTAGGCCTGTCTATCAGCGGCTTATAGCCTTACAGTCTCGTCTTTACTGTTCTCATTCCAGGATGAATCAACATTCACAACAGCAGCTATAGGAAATTAAAACCATCGAGATTTTAAAGTTCAATATCTATTGCTTTGTGAGCAAAAGAAAAACTACAATTCTCGTGATAAAACAAGCCTACACTGCTCACTGTAACATGATTTCGTGGCTATCCATTAAACTCACCAATGCTCACGATGTCATTTTTTTCAACTTTCTATTTGAGTTCAGCTTAAACTACCACAGCATCATGTCCTCTCTGTCCAATTGTTAGATGTGTCTTATTCAGCGCAAACCCTTGAATCACCTCTCCAATATGTCAAGCCATAGCCTACAAATGTACGACTTATGGGAAATGTTTTTTCTTAAAGGATGCTATGAAGGAAATAAAAGTAAAAAAAACAACAACTATATTTTGATTAAGTATACTAATAACTAAGGTTGCAATAAAATCTCTGAATTGGCCACATTAACACATGAAAAATGTATTTGTGAGGGAAGGCGATGGGAGGTTGTGCTGTAATGGAAGTACATGTCTGGGAGGACTTTCAAGATGGGTTTCTAAGTCTCCTGCAAGAAATTAGATACTTTTTTTTGGCCGTGTTGACCAGGAACCTTAATCACTGGGAAGGCTAATATAAAACAGAACTTCAGGGTTAGACATTAAAAAATGATCATTTGGTGATCAAATCACACTGACAAGTGATGCACAGAGGTGTGCCATTTAGCTACAGCAGCTTTGTCGTCTTTAAAAGTAAGTCTGTAAGTCAGGGTCATGTTATGTCAGTTTTCAAAGTAACATGAGACAACCAACAGACCTCCAAAGAGGCCAACTCAGCAGTGCATTAATTGCAGATGAATCTGTCAGGATAACTGCAGAATTCATTTAAGGGTAACAAGTCTTCATAACAATTATGTCAAACAAAGACAAACTGCTCTGACAATAAGGAGTAAACAAAACAAAAGATCAGGCAAATGTTTTATACATTATACAAACCTTTGACAGTGCAACATATCTTTCTAGTTGTGTATAATTTCTAGTAATTCCTTAAAAAAAATAGCATCTACACTTTATCTGTGAACATACATCAGTCATTATTATTGGTGACATAGTTAATAATAATGGATTGGAAGTTATGGAAACACCACAGCAGACATTAATCAAAACATATTCATCAAATCAGGTCTGGTGAGGGAACGATGAAGCGCACTGGGCTAGTTCCTGCTAATTAGCATGGCAATTATTGTAAGCTGTCACAGTTCTTAAGCAACGGGGTGGACTGTGTGTGCTCCAGAGCGTAATCCCTCACAAATTACAAGATAATGGAGGCAAAGAGAGGCCACTGCTTCAAAAGGAACGAGGAGATAGAATCCCCAGCAGGGACATTTTAGGGACAGGCAGAGAGAGACAGCGAGCGAGGGAAAGGTAGGGAGAAAAGTACAGCATGTATTCCCTTCACATCGAGCAGTCTGAATAGCAGAGGCTTATTTGACTGCTTAGTAAAGGGACTGGCTCCAAAGGAAACAGGTCTCAACAGCTGTTCTTCTTTTAACCCATTATGAGTCTTTTTTAATTTTTCTTTTTAACAGTAGTTGTAAAAAATATCTTAAACATAATAGCTAATAAGTCACTTTTGATTCTTCTATGTTATATGATGTACAGTATGAGCTCAGTCAAGGTTTGAAGTAAAAAAAAACGTTAAAAAAAAAAGTCCTCTCTCCTTGAATCCAACATGTGGCATGCTCACCTGTGGTGCCAGACACACCACTGCAAGCTTATTCTAACTATGAATGATCAGGGATTTTTGTGTCTTAGAAGCTGCTGCAAACTGATTGCTTTTCAAGAAATTCCTAATTTAATGTATGTCAAGCTGCTATTATATATTCAGCATGATTGGAAACACTGACCCCATGTCCACGTTGCATTTACATGCGATCTGCATCTTTACTTTTGAACAAGGAAAAATGTATGTTACAGAGTGAAAATATACAAAGAATATGATCGGAAATCGATTGGATCAGCCAGACCACATCGGATCTCACCCAGGTGTCAACACAATCACTATGAAGCAGCATAAGTGAAAATATTTGTATGTCAGGACCATGTTTGTGTAGGGGTTCAATAAATCTATAAGAATTTTTTAAAAAGTGTAACAGTTGGAACAAAACTGATAGGAGGGTCAGACAGCACAGTTTGCATGTGCTCAGTCAGTCTATCAGACAGAATAGGTGACAACACTGATATGCTGTGACCATATCAATATCGGACCTTTACTTTATGGTGTTTTACTTTGTTGATGCTTAAGTCATTTTTAAGTAAGTAGTGGGAAATAAATGTTGAAAGTAATTAGTAATTTTCTGTGTACTATTTTCATTATATTGTTCTTTATATGGAAAATGAGCCCAGGTGCTACACTTATCACAAAGTTAACAATGCTTGATGAAGTAATTTTCACTTCATTATAGCTCATCACCAGACACATGCATGGTTTCTCTAAAATGCTCTCAAAGTCATTGTCTCTTGTTTGAATGAACCCCAGTGGATCATCAAGTTCAGTTTTCTGTGGGTATAGTTAACAGCACTGATACGTGTCAAGACAGTAAAGCATTTATAGGAGGAGTATTATCCTAAAATAATTGCTTTAATACAGCTTTGATATTGCAGGATGGATGGGACACTCTTTTGAGACAGATTACCACAGTATATTTGTTTCTTAACCTCTAGCAAGAAAATTGAACTATAACAGCCTCATTTTAAAGCATTGTTAATGCATATTTACATCACAATAAGCAAAACTGATTCAAATGCTAGAAGAAGCAGAAAGCGTTTTTAAAGCATCACAGTGGAAACTAAAATAAATGGAAAACAAGAGCTGTGTGCATTGTGATGGAAGTAAACATTAAAAGAAAAAATTTCTAAATTATCCAAACAGCTCAAAATGTGTTGAATACAAATACTTATTTTTCAAAATAAATGAATCATGTTACATCCAAGATTTTCTCTGAATGCGTACATACTTCATCCATTTATAACTCCTGCACCGTGATGTTTACAGTGCTGACTCACTTGACAATTTTTGGTAGGAGGGCGGAGTAAAGAGATACATGGATTAACCAGCATGGAGCTTTTGAAAATGAGATAAAAAATTTAACAACTGAAAATACAGTCACGACGAGGCACACCCACAGCATTTCAATGAGCGTCTGTGGATCTGGAGCATAAGGTAAATGCCAGCACCCTTCATCTCGCAAGCAGCTCTGCCAAACAGACTGCGAGGCTGTGAAGCCATCCAACTCTGAGTTCAGCTCTCTCATTAATGATCAGCATTCATTATGTAAACTGTGACGGCTCTGATGTGATGTGAAGACTTCAGCTACCAGGGGATATTTCTGTTGTGTTCAAAATGGCAATTAGCCCATACCCAGCATATTGGTGCCACCATGCACCATGCTCAACAGTTCGGGTAATATTGTTTTCCATAAAATGGTTTCCCAATCCATCATCAGGTCCTCTGCTGTTTTATAATGAGATGGAGTTTTGAGGTTGTGATGAAAAAGTAAAATAACAAATGCCTTTCTACAGCAAGTGGATATTTTAATTCTTCATAGCTGCTGAAGGCAGAACAGAGTTTAAATGTATTCTGACATTTTGCGACTTTGGCATCAGAGGACATTTGGCTGTCAGTCAGGAACTTCTGCATTACACGAAACTCAACGGAGCCAAGTTAGACCAAATCTGAACGAGATTAGGACTCATTACTGAAGTAATCTAAGATAATAAATATCTTCACATTGTTGTTTACTGAATGTGAGAAATGGGAACCAAAAAAGCGTAAAAACAGAATAGTCATTCAAACTGAGTTGCAATTTAAAAAAAACTGCAAAGAAGGCCGCAATAATTAAACAAAGCTACACTGATGTTATTTCTTTTATATTTAGGAGCTCCGTGGGCAGAGAACATTCTTATACACTAATGCATCTCTTTTCAGCTCATTGAAAACAGCTGACAGAAAATTGTTTTGAATGCTTACAGCAACACTTGATGTAAAGATCTGCCATCTTATTCCTTCTCTAACAAGGAATAACACTCATAAAGACTTCTAGCCTCATTATTGGTCATTTTTATTCTCAAAAATGGTTAGACTTTGTGTTTGCAATCCTGTATTTAGCTAAATTATTGTTGAATTAATATATTTCAACCAAAACTTCATCCCTAAAAAGGTCTATAATGTGATACTCACTACTTATTATGAATAGGATCTTGGAGGAACCGCTCCAAAGCTTTTGTAAAAGAGAGACTCGGGATGTGCACTCTAGATGTTCTCATCAAATTCTAACTGTGATTACCGCGGATAGGCACACTGTTACAGTATGATCGCATCTGTTCTCCAGCCCAGCATACAAACACAAACACTCGAGCAGAGTAATGGATAGCCACAGCAGGGCACAGTATAATAGGCAACAAGTGTACCCTTGGTGACACGGCTTTGTTTCTGAGTGCCCTCTATATTTAGATGAGTCACGTGAACTTCTAAACTCTGCCATAATGCACCTGCTAAACTGATTCCTACTCTGACACAATTTCTTTGATTCTGTTTAATATTATGCTGTAGTTTAACATAATTTACACAGAAAAAAAACACAATTATGTTAAAATACATAAATACACTTGTGGAGATGCTGTTCCCAACCTATCTTTCCAGTCAGCATGTAACCAAGAACACCTCACTGCATGACCTTTATGACTAAAAACCTAATATTAATGTTGAGCTGAGACATCTGCAGTAATTTTACATTATTGATGACACTTATTTATACCCTGGGAGGAGATTCATTTTCTCAGTTACTATTTGTGAGTTGCACCTCATAATGGGAGACAAGTAAACAATGGTGTCTTTAATACCTGTGTCTAAAGGACAGCAATAGTACATCACTGGCGTACATCTTTATGTGCATTAGTTTCCATGATGGCACAATGTCAACTTCCATGACGTTGCCGGACCTTTGTTGCCTACTTGAATAACTGAGAGTTAATGGATATTTCACCACGACCAGCCTTCTTTACAGCCAGCTAGCTACTTGGAGTTTAGGCTATAAGGGACAATTTTATGCATATGAGCAGGAACAATTCAGTGTATATAAAAAATAATTTCAGTCATCCATTTTCTAGTAAAAGGAGAGCAGTTAATCACAATATGTAAGACCTGTCATTACATATAGTCAGCTCACATACAATATGTGAATCAAATTCTTCATGTAATCCCCAACCTACCCTTAAAAATACATTTCTCTTGGAGTATGTCTTGTTGTCTGAAATAAAAATACACTTTCTATAAACTCGTGAAGATTAATTTTTTCCCCTTCATCATTAAACTAAACATTTCTCACATGATCAAGCGTTCACTATTATTTTTCTTGTCACTCCAACACTGGTAAAGAGTCTGAATCAAACAGCAATCAATGGTCCCCATGTTGCCACTGTGACATGAATAACTGAGAGGTGGTGGCGCTTCCATTTGGGAGAAAATAACAACAATTCAGACTGGGCCTCTTTCAGTCACTTCGACTGCTCTAGTGTTTCTTATTTTTCTTGCACCACAGCTGGGGGACTGACAGGGAGGTGTATGAATGCAAATAAGGCCTAAGGTGTCTTCCACTGCCTGCCACCTGGAGGACTTTTAAGAAAAAATATCAGAGGAAAAATGCCTCTGACCACCTAGTTGCTCCTTTAGGTGCAAATTAAGGTGTCAACAAAAGAAAGAAACAAAAGAAATTAGGCTCCATCAGTTACCAAAGAAAATGGAAGAAGCATGTGGCAATAAAGCTAAAATAAAAACAAAGCAAAGCAAAAAACAACAAAAAAGGCATTTCTAGTTATTTTATTGTTTGTTTGTCGCTGGGAAAACAGCTTATTGTGCTCACTTTCCCTTTGGCACTGATGGTTTTTCAGAAAGCTCTTCTCCAAGCATGTTCGTGCAACATCCCACAGCACATTCATGTGGCGCATGCACGCATGGCTCTTCACCTGTGCGTGCTGCAGTGAGGCAGTGCGTGTTTATGGATTAAATATTAGGTTTTTATGAGGGGACTTCTCCAAGGATAATATGGGTGGAGATTATTAAACAAGCTGATTAGCTGCTGAGTTGATTTACATCCTGAAAATGAAAATAGAGAGAGAGAAAGGAGCTGACTCTGATGCTGCTAGTATTTAATCGTGGCAATCTCATATTACAGTAAAAAGACAATAATCAGGTTTGCGGTGCTTCCTACATTATTTTAGGAGGAAGATGTGGCAGGTAAGTCTCGGTAATTTGTTAATTTTCAGGATGAGAAATTAAAACTTCCTCGTGGTGTTTCGTGGTGAGTCACTGTGCCAGTTTCAAACTTTCAAATCATAGCCTTGCACAATATGCAATGTGTGGTAACACAAGCTATTCTATGATTGGAGAAGTATTAAAGTAGAGTGTAATGTGTTCACTGGCACACTGCCACAGGTTTCCAGGCAGCGATGAGAAGTACGTCGTGCGCTCTCTCGTGGATACTCTTGGACACAGTGCTCAGTTTCATCAGGAAACCGAAGATTTCGGGACACATATGGGGCTGTTGAATGCAGAGTCCATTCGCCTGACACCTGTTGCTGGCTTTTTTTTTACTTTTACTGTGCCGACCTGTTGAGGATTTAAGGACCATAACGATCACCTCACATTAGGATCATGCCGGAGGAACGAACTGATTCCAACTACAGTGGCTACTATTTTGACAATGCCTCAACTAGGGTGCAGAGAAGCTTTGTGTTTTCAGGACCCATGTTTGTCGTTTTGATGGTGATGATGGTGACTTTGGTTGTTGTGATAGTTTTGGGCAACGCACTGGTTATTTTGGCATTTAAAGTGGATAAGAGTTTGAGAAGACAATGCAATTACTACTTCCTTAATCTGGCAATATCAGATTTTCTTGTTGGTAAGTCCAGTCTTAGTCTCTTTTAAATTTTTTATAGAGCCTGGAATTACAGAATATTAAGCAAAGCTTAATGCTAACGATGAATGTGTTCTTCCTCTGTAATAAGGTCTATTTACTTATGATATGATCTGCTAAAAATGTAGGCTATGTATATGCTTGTATATGTTGAGTTATGAGATCCTTAAAATATCCTTAAGGATATGGTTGCTCCTTTATGCCTGTCAGTCTCCTTTAACTAGATACGTTCTACTGATTTAACAGATCTACAATTCAACATTAAGTAGCTGCAATTTCGTTACATTTATCGGGATAACAATACAAAGATTGCTCGATACATTTTAATTTTGTTTCCCAACTGGCAGTGGCATTTCTTAATGCTTTTGCACTTACTTTAACTTACCTTATAAAACAAATTAAAACCACAAAGTTTTTATAAACAGTTCATTTGTTTATAAGACACTATAGTGTTATGATCATATCTAATAATTATCTAACTTTGCGTGTATTATTTTCAGTTTCTCTGGCTGTACTGTCACAGATTATCTATCAATACACTAAAATACTGAAAATGCGCTAGATATGGGTTTTATTGGCCTTTGTTTCTGATCCATTACAACATAACAATCTCTGTAGGGGCATTCTGCATCCCGGTGTACATCCCCTACATCCTCACAGGCAGGTGGACACTGGGCCGACAACTGTGTAAGCTGTGGCTGGTCATGGACTACCTGCTCTGTTCTGCGTCTGTCTTCAACATCGTTCTCATCAGCTACGACCGTTTCCTGTCAGTCACCAGAGCGGTGAGTGGAACACACTGTCCCTCTATAAATATTGTTCGGCATCTGTCTTCAGCATTGTTTTCATCAGTGGTCACCAGAGCAGTATGCTGCCCTTCAGTTTACATAATTATCAATATACTGTGACAGAATAGGAAACATTGCCATAGCCAAATAAAGTTAAACCAGAGTAGGTTAGTATTCACTCACACTTTGCTCGGGACTACTTGTAACAGTATCAACCCTTTTTACCTTTTGAATGAAGCTTTATAAGTGTAACATTAAAAGTTTTTAGTCCACCTCTCTTGTAAATATTCAAATGTCCACTCCTTGCTGTCTGTGGTTTCATTTCTGATGAGTCTCCAGGTCATTGGTGGCGGCAGAGCCACCTCTTTCTCCCACATGTGCCCATCTGCAGAGGTTAATCGTCTGCGACCCATTCAGGCCCGGTGCCACCCCTAATTATAGATTTTCCCCATGACGAAGGTAAAAAAAACAAGCAAAAAAACAGTTTGACTTTGGGACAAACTGGGGATCAGAAAATTCATAGAAAACAACACATGACTGACAATAAGCTTTAATTTTTGATGACTAAACTAGAATTTCTTAAAATATTTGAATCCTTACTTCAGCAGGTACAAATGGTTTAATCGATGTCCGATGTCCTTTAATCCTTGTCATATTACTTAATATTTATGAAATACAATTGTACAGCATCACTAATGTTGATATTCTATTTTCCGCCTACTTCAGCAGATATTTTGTAGTCAGCATACATTTCCAAACCTCTACAGCTCTTATCCTCATTTAGCCTTTTGTTGGGGCTCGTCTGTGCATTACCCTGCTGACTGTATCTTATACACGTGTGTGTTAACTCAACGGTGGGATGAGGCTTGGCATAGTAGACAAAGAAAGTGCTGTGTTTCCTTTCAGAAGCAAACACTTAACATCAGAGCAATGAATACAAATAACACCAGAGAGAGAGCCTCTTCTTTAATTCGCTAGCTTTGATCATCGAGATTCTTCTCCGTGACATGGTCCTTACAACCTGGAGAGATCAATCGTAGCAGAAACAAACCACCGGCAGCCAAGCAACATTTTCCTAAAAGCCTTTCTCTCTGAACATTAAAACACAAAGAAAGTGTCGTCAACAGCCACAAAGTTTGGCTTTGAAAACAAACGATTGAATCATGTTGCATGCATATGTTTAACACATGAAATGTCAGCACATTTCAAAATGCTAGTAATATGGAGAAAATATAATATTTTAGATGTTAGTTTTGATTCTAAGAGTGAGCTCAGGCTCATCCAATAAGATTTCAGGTAGAATCTAGTGATTATTAAAAAATGTGATGTAAAATTTCAAAATAAGACACCTGGTCAACATGCAGCCTGGACCAGAACCATGACACACCAATGAATGTACACAAACATAAGTGGAACCTTGTTATGAAGAATAACTATAGTTCATTAAAATGAACTACAGTGACATATATTGTATTCAGAGCAGCTGGAGGGTTGTAAAGTATGCTGCCCGCTGAACAGGAGTGTGGACAGGGACACAGGATGTGGCACTAACTGAGACAAGTGGTTATGAGAGGTACTTCATTGACTTAGTACTCATTCACACACTTTCGTGCACTGCATGTTCGAGTATTGGACACATTATGAGCTCATATCTTTTGTCTCTCCACCAAAATGTTCTGTAGCTCGAGATATATATATGTTTATTTTTCCTTACCTATTTAATAGGTAAAATTCTCATTACAACTCTGGTGTCAAAGGATTTTGCAGTTTATATGGATGATTTTATAGACATGTTGGCTTGGAGTTACAATGTTTTCCTATTGAAGACAGGTCTCCACAATCCTTGCATCACCATGCTGTGATTAGTTCAGTGGAATCAGTGTTGTATGAAATAATAGTGTAATGAAACTTAATACATTACTACTGTAATGTACTGCATTTTAATACTTTATTAAATACGCTATTTACACTGATACATTTCAGGTACAAAGTTAATTTTACTTGTATATTTATTTGACAAATATTGTTACATAGTTACATTACGGATAAATGTTTTACATGCAATACAACAGTATGTAGAATAGTTCAATGAACCTCATCCTGACCAAACATTGGTAAATGCTGCATAAAAATGAATGCCACACTAATGATAAACCCAGTTTTTTACCAAATGATAACTGGGAGGGGTCATTCTTCCTGAATAACAAGTACTTTTACTGTTGATATGTTTGCTCGAAGCATTTTAAATCATAATTTATGTTACCAATATTTTAAATATGAGTGTACTTGTGATGTGTGTTTTTACATTGTGTTTTTGTTCTATGACTGTTAATCTAAATACCTCTTCTGTCACTGATGTTACAGTAAATAAGAATCTAGAAATATTTCAGCAATAATAGCAACAATTGAGTGAGCCCACACTGGCAGCATCATTCAAGTATGTATTCTGATTTGTGCTTATTTTTACTGCAGGTGAGTTACCGTGCCAGACAGAGCATGACTCACCGAGCCATAATCAAGATGATTGTGGTCTGGGTGCTAGCCTTTGTCCTGTATGGCCCCGCTATCATATTCTGGGAGCTGGCGGTGGGCAGAAGCCGTGTGCCAAAGGATGAGTGCTTCGCAGAGTTCTATTACTCTTGGTATTTCCTGCTGAGTGCCTCTATGCTGGAGTTTTTCACCCCTTTCATCTCTGTGGCTTTCTTCAACCTCAGCATTTACCTGAGTATACGCAGGAGGAGGCTACACAGTAGGGAGGCCCAGCTCCACCTTCAAGCAAGTGAACCTGCTTCTGCCCAGGGGGAAAGCATCCACCTGTCTCACAACTGGGGGGTTGGGATGAAACTGGCTGTAAGAAGCTCTATCCACTTCCAGACCTCCTCTCCTTGTTTGGGTAAACTAGATTCTTCAACCAGCAGGGCCGCCCATCCCAGCCGTCTGTCCAGGGACAAGAAAGTTGCTAAGTCCCTGGCCATCATAGTATGTGTGTTTGCCATCTGCTGGGCACCGTACACCCTACTGATGATCATCCGTGCTGCCTGCAGAGGGCGGTGCATCCAGCATCACTGGTACGAGGTCACCTTCTGGCTCCTGTGGCTTAACTCTGCTATTAACCCGTTCCTGTACCCGCTGTGCCACAGTAGCTTCCGCAGGGCCTTTAGCAAGATTCTCTGCCCAAAATGGCATATGACTCCCCCATCATCTGTCCTGCGTGGAGGCCAGTGACAAACAGATGCCCGCGAACGGATGAAGACATGTGCCAAAACTATGGACGGAAGTAACCTAACCCATGCGCAGTTGAAACTAATCAACTTTAGTTTGTCAACTAAACCATAATAAGTAGTTCTCAGTTGTGCTTTTCAGTCTTTGAATGTATACAAGTTTGTGCTGATCAGTATAATGCAATAAGATGTCAATTAGTTCATTGTATACTGCTAAAGTCTGGATCTAAAAATACCCTCAACAGTACTATTGTAAAAATATAACAGTGTGTTCTCACACTGGAAGGACCGGTCAAGTTTAGCAGTTTTGTGTCGGTTGTTGGAAAGGAAAAACAAAACAACAGAAAAGAGGGAAACAAGTTGTCTGCATGTTATTTGACAACTACCATGCAGACAACATAATAATGAGATCTGTCGGTTTAGAATTTGGTCAGGAAATGGATTCCCTTTGAAATTTGTATCCGCTCTATTATGGGACAGATAAGATGTCTTCAACGAATGTAGGCCAAATAGAATCTGGTTTATTATGTTGTCTTGTTCTTTGTATGAAGCAGCCGTTATCTTGACTTTCTAAACATATATGTTCATAAAAAGTGTTGCTCTCACCTTAACATCCTTGCTTCAGCTGAAGTAAAACAGATCAATATCACCCTCTGCTGTCAGAAGGTTTGCTGCTCTTACTGTAACAGAAGCACAGTGATGGAAACACAAAGTGCTATTACGTTTAAATGTGCTGAATTAGACGTGCTGTCAGAGCCTAAACTTTTTCTGCACCTTTTTGGGCCACAGTGTTTTTTTTAATTTTTTTTATTAGCTATTAGTAGTGGATAATATATCGCCACACAGATCTAGAAAAATGCATTGTTAAACTAGTAATTCATTATTTATAGTTATCAGCCAGTTAGCCACTGAAACGCTCTCAGCATGTTGAACACCACTGGGTGTAAAATGCTTTTGCTTTTTTTGCTTTGCAGAAAGTATTTGGATCAATGAATAAAAATTACGTTTTACAGACAATGCCAAAATACCATTTTACTGTGATGAATAGTTGTATGAATCCTGATGTGCCACTAGATGTCACCATTAACTTTCACAGTTTCCTGCGTGTGCGGTGCTTCACAGACTGAGGTCAGCCTTTCAGATATAATACGGTTTACATCCACTGTTTTACTTTATTGTTTGCGTGTGTATATTTTCTGTTAAATATCTGTTTTATTTTTGCACCAGAACCCTGACTGTTCCAAGTTGTAATAGAAGAAGGTAACTAAATAATGACAGGTCTACAAAATTGGATGGTGCTGCCTTGGCATTTACTTACATGCTGTCTTTTCCCTGCACAAATTGTCACTTAATTTCAAAACCTGAACAGTAACAGCATACTTTAGCAAATATTATATGTAGTTTCCTGAGTGCTGCAATGATTTTGAATGCTTTAAATTTGTGAAAAAAGGACTATTATTATTATTGTTATTATTAGTGTCCCAAATGTTCCCTGCTCTGTCCAGCTGAAAGTGAATGTACATAAAAGTAAATTATTGTTTTGTTTATTGTAAGTAAATGGAAATTAGAATTTGCAAAAATAAATACATCTCCGTAACTAGCTGATGATTTTCATGCACAGTATGAAATAAATAAAATTGATTTCTGTGCTGCATTGTAAATGACAGCAATGTGCTCTGTAGCTGCTGTCTACCTGATGGCTAATTGGGTCAGTGCCAAATGCTGAGTGGCTTTTGTTTGATGTGCAGATGAAATGCTGAGAGTGCAATACCATTTTTGTTATTTTTTCCCCAGTCTATGTAGGTTTGATTTGATAGATTAAATGAGTTCTTTCCAGATGTAGACTTGTTAGACCTGTAATTACGCCATCATGTTAGATAGTGAGGTTACATTTGCAGGTGTCTGGGTCCCACAGGGGACTTACATTGCTCAAATTGTTACTGTTGCCTGTGTGCACATCTGGGCCCATGGTCAGGTGCTGGGAATAAGGGCACAGCTGCAGGGAACAGGCTTCTGCCCCCCCCCTCTCACTCCCTCTCTGCCCATGGCGTGGTGGGGGGACAGAAGCACACTTCTGACCAGAGGGATGCAGGCACATTTCCCCCGGGACAACAGAACTGCATTCATCAGCAGAATGGCGAGGCTGGGTTTACTCTCTGTTTATCTAAATGCGACAGCAAGAGCCGTTTCACTGTGCAGCGCCTGCACTGTGTGCAGTTATACTAGGAGGAGTACTGCTATTGATTTTGTTGATAGATTGAAATGTCATGCCATGTGTGCCAAACCGATTGGCTACTGACTGAGTCTGTATTGGGGATCATGCCAGCTTAAATTGGTGGAGGACAGGCAGCACAGTGGGAAATACAGATCAGAGATAATAAGTGTGAACACAGAAATATGTGTTTATGTCCATCTTAATCCCACTCTCTGTGCGTATGTGTTCATAGTGGATGTTTGTGACCCCAAGCAATGTATCTAAGTGCTGCGACCCCAAATGGAGCGCACCTGTGCCCCTTAAGTTTATAGAGCCCCATTAGCAGAGACTCAGTCAGTGATCAGAGGAGGGAGAGGCCCTTTATAAATTCCCCATGAGGATCTCTGAATAGTAAACTCTTAAAGGTTCAACCTCAGCACTTTGTCGGAGTGATTTAATGCTAAAATGTCTTATTTTCAAATAATACCCTCTGTCCACACAATACTCAGTGAAATGTGGCAAAAGATGCATTTTCATATACAAGCCACGGCCAATATTCTACACATGTAGTATTTTAGAGCAAAACTGAAACATAAAAGTGAACCTGCAGACAAGATCATACCACTTTAGTGTGCAGAGAGCAGTCAAAACTTTGACCTCTTTAGAAGTTGTAGCATCACTTAGTGTAGCTACATTTTCCCTCCTTGTGGGCTGTTCACTTTCTCAGCCAACAAAATGTAAACCACAGTTAATATTTCATGAGGGATATACTCAAAAAGAAAAAGAAAAACAACAATTTCTGCTTGATTTTTGCCTTTTCCCTACTTCCGTTTTTCCCTCTGCTTTTTCCTGCAGTGTACTTCCTGACTAGAGATTAAATAATTCCATTGGAATCCTCTTAGGATGGGTTCCCAGCACTTGGCAATTAAACAATTACATTTAATCAGCATGGGGCGACGCTTCAAGTCACCCTCATTTCAGACGTTGATTAAAAGCAATTCTGCAGTGGTTATTGCTGTCGACTTTCGAAACTGTGGTTCACTTAGGTTTACTGCATCGGTGGGGTCAGGTTGGATAGCAATATGGCAGGTTCAGTGGTGGTCGAGAGCTGTATCTGTCTCTGGTGTGCAAAACTGTAATGACAGAACTCATGGCAGACCTTATATTGTCCCTTAAGTCAAAGCTAGTTAGATTACTTAGAGACATTTTGACCCTACAGCAAAGAAGACTCGATGAACAATGGAAAGGAGAGGGGCATTAAGTTATGCATGTGGGAGTATAGATCCTGTGTGAGTGTATGTGTGTGTGCAATTTTTTTTTAATATTACATATGTTCCTGACTGGGTGGATACACAGCTGTTTTCTCCCCCATCTGCATTTAAGTGCATTTGGCTTGAATGAAATGCACCTTGACATGTACAATTTCATCATGCCATGCAATAACATCTCCCTCTGTGATGGCAAACAAGCTGAGAGCGGGCACAAGGGGGAGGGGGGCTTCGCGCCGTATTTGACATTATGCTTGAGTGAAAGAGTGCTACGTGGCACAGCGCTGGAGCTGACTATAGTCTTCCCTGTGCAACACAGATGAGTTGTGATGGATACCCAGCCCCCTCATGTGAAACCCAGGTGCCCCTGTTTCATAAGGCCCCCCACTGGCTCTCCAGCCCTCTTAATTAACGGCTTCCGTCAGCTGGCACCCAGGCCTTCAAGCACCAGTCACCGGCCTCTGCTGCTGAAGGAATCCAGTTCTCTTCTCACATTAAGCTTGTCTAACACACAAATACATGGGCATGCTGATTTAGCTCCATCGCGGTTTTTGTAAACCTGTAAATCATCCATGAATTTCCTGGTATCTCGATCAAACGCATGCTGGAAGGAGGATAAAATACTACTGAATGCTTAACTCAGTGTGTTTCTGCGTTATTAAAGATGGGCAACTGCAGAAAAGGAGCCGCAAGTTTTTGTCTCAGCTGCAGACAGGCTGTAACAAGACATTGATGATTTTTATATGATAAAGTCAAATATAGATAAAAGGTTCTACCAGGACGGGAATGTAGCCTTTTTCCTGGTGCAGTATCATAGCGCAGCGCTGTAACAATAGTCTTTTCTAATGACATTCCCCTAGTAACTTCTTGCCTCTATGAATCTCAGGGGAGAAGAGCTACAAAAAGTGATAATTACATGAAATATACATAGAGAATAAAGGGAGCATGTTTACATAACCAGGCCCATAAATATCTGACTGAGAAGACATTGTTCTCCAACTCCTTTTAAGCTGATCTCCCAGGGATGCCATTTTAATGACATGATGGTTTAAAGAGATGCTGCTCCATCTCGTTCCATATTTAATTAACTTTTGCTTTTCTGACACAGAGGAAAAACAGAATAAAGAACGCGGGATAGAGACAAACACATACGATAGCGAGGAGACAATAACAAATAGCTGGGAGAACAGAAAACGGAGGCAGGGGGAACATGAGCAGAGACCTTGTCATGCTTTTGTGAGCTGTTTACAATACAAAAGATGCAGAGGAAGAGGAATGCTGGAAGAGCAACAGCAAGGAAGACTGACATTGGTGAGAAAGGATGGGATGAGAAAGACGGGGGAAAAAAACGGGAAGCTCCAAATTAAAATAAATAAAAAAATAGATGGATAAAGTTAAGGGGGAAAAAAAAAAGAAAAGAGGTAGAGAGAGGAGCAAACGGGGAATACTGAAAGAATGAAGCTTTCATTTGTGGGGCTCCATTTCAGTTAGATGTAAACAAGAGGAAAACAAATGTTAAAGTAAAAGAATGAAGGAATATGTTTAACTGCAAATCCAGAAAAATATAAAAGAAAAAAAGAAGGCCTTTTTTTTGTACTTGAATTTATGCCATGGGTTCATCAAACAAGCACATGATGCAGAGACTTCTACTTATTAGAAAAGATGGTTAAAGATATTCAACACACACATCCAGAGCACATTACAACTGGTTACAAAAAACTCCAATCTTTTAGCCACCGAATCCGTGTTCTGGCACTCAGACAAACAGGACTGAGCCCAGAATTCGGTGTGCCCTCCTCTCTATCAGGCAGTGTGTTTTCCATTTTTACTGTCAGCCGTATACAGTGTACGCTGCATTATTGATAATTCCTTTCCCTTTTCTCTCCTCTTGTTAGACTCTTCCCTTGTCCTCATC
Source organism: Brachyistius frenatus (assembly GCF_029030835.1). Classification (NCBI taxonomy): domain Eukaryota; kingdom Metazoa; phylum Chordata; class Actinopteri; family Embiotocidae; genus Brachyistius; species Brachyistius frenatus. The sequence continues at coordinate 711,161 of NW_027210611.1, forward strand.
TCATCACACCAGCCACATCGGCTACACAGAGCCTGGAGAGTTGCAGTGAATTTGACCCCCACCTGGTCTATATTTTATTACTTGGTGTTTAATCCATTTTTGAAATTTTGCCCCCCATCCCATCCACAAAAAAAAAAAAAAGAAAAAAGAAAAGAAAAAAGAATTGTCTATTTCAGGTGTCTGTCTTGGTGAGGCAGAGGGAGATAACTGGAGGGGGATACTCACCTTCAGTTCTCCCTGTACAGGAGACAGAGGTATCATTAGGAGGGTGAGTGTGTGAGCGTGTGAATGTGTTTGTTTGTCTATATATGTATTAGCTTGGTGATAGACTGAAAACCCATCTACCTTGTTTCTGGACAGGTGACCCTAAAGAGATAAAAGAGTTAAAAAAAAAAAAAAATGGATGTTCGGATGAAGGATCCATTTTCTTTTTACATTAATCAACTTTGAAAAAAACGTCATTTTTAAAATACATTTTTAAATTTCCTTGTTTTAAAATGTAATATAAAGGCAGAAATCATCAGAACCACCAGACCTGAAGGGGATATTCACACCTCATGTTTGTTGTCTTAAAAGTAACTTTACTCTGAGGAAGACGATGTGTAATAGTATTCAGAGCTGTTTTTTGTTGTTTGCCCGTTACTATGATTACATTTTAAAGGCACAGAAATAGGGTGTACACAAAATTAGGGGAAACACCCAAAAAGACAATAGCAAGAGCCCTTGTGCTCCATCCAAAAAAAACCTGGCAGGGCTACATACTGAGGTTGAGGAGTCCATTTTGCTGACACAGTTCTGAAGTGAAAAGATGGCTCTCTGGATGTGAAGTGCCGGTGTGAGAGATTGGGTTACCTCAGACACTCCCAGCGGATCTCCCGGCCAAATGGAGCTGGATCTCACGCTTGGGCGCACATATTGAATGCCATAAGAGGTCTCTGAGGTCTCCTTCAGTGGGAGGAATGCGCAGCCTAACAATGTGGAGTTTTCACCAAACTAAATTTTGCACCAAAGAAGAGCAATAGCAAGGACACTGGAACACAAGGGAGAAGCACTGAATGCATATTTGTGGGGGTTGTTCATACGGGATAAAGTGCCACATTTTTAGCTTCATCGATGGCAACACACTGCACAGGTTCAGAAAGATCTCATAATTCTTTAATAAAGTCTTACCATGGGCCGCTGCTTTTCCTCCAGAGGACTGAGTATATGGCTGTCAAATAAAAAAAACTAAATGCTGGACAAGAACAATGCCATTTCAGCGACTGCCAAACATCTGGCCCAACTGCCCAGTTTCACCGAGGACTGGCCGGGCTCTTAGCAGCATTCAGGGCCACTTGCATTGAGGTTATGTTCAGTGCGACGACACCACAGAGGATCAGCCCGGCTAAGTTATCTCTGAACAAGCCATCCATTCAGCTGCTTTCTGATGGAAGAATACTTGGGGGCTGTGTAATTATATTGCTTTAAATGAACCCCTGAGAGCCCCCTGCCAAAGCGCCTACAAAGTCTCACACTTGGGCGAGTGTCAGAAACACAACGCTTGTGCATGCATTCGCGCGCGTGTGTGTGTGTGTGTGTGTGTGTGTGTGTGTGTGTGTGTGTGTGTGTGTGTGTGTGTGTGTGTGTGTGTGTGTGTGTGTGTGTGTGTGTGTGTGTGTGTGTGTCTGCTTAGGCTGGCGTTAAAAGGGAGGCCGCAGTGGTTCTGATACGCCTCACAAGTGAATTTAATTAAATCATAAATATGAGCTGGAGGCCGCCACCCAATTTAATGTAATGGATGATATGGGCCAGTCCATCTCTGGCAAAGCAAAGTTCTGGACCCGTTCAAATGCCCTTGAAGCTTATTAAAAGTGCCTGGCACGGGGAGATGCTAGCAAACTTGTTTAATGGATGCCCAGCTTGCATTTGGTATGAGAGTTAATGCTGGGCTGTACCATCTCTGATTTGGACGAGACATCGCGTCTTCATTGTGGAAGTCTGTCACTGTAGGAGGTCGTGTCCTGATCCTTATTATAGTAATGTAATAAAAGCTAATAGATGACAAACAGCATGCACATTTAATATTATGTCTGAATAGAAAAATTCTATAAGACAAGTCTCACGCAGCTGGATTACACAGATGCTTTATAAAACAATGAATGTGATCATTAATGTGACAAATGAGATTTATCATCTTCAACCAAAGGAATCATAATTGTATATTTTTTATTGTTTTTTGTGTGCATAAGAATATTATTTTCTCCTCTTATTACAAAATTAAAGGAGGAGCAATGTGTAGGATTAAGGGGCAGATTGCAACGAAATGTGCACCGTTCGCCCCGAAACTAGCGAAAAACACAAAAGGACCTTTTTAGAGCGAGTATTTGGTTTGTCCCTTCTGGGCTACTGTAGAAACATGGCAGGGCGCAACGTGGGCAAAGACCTACTCCCCATATACTGTAGTTGTGAAGCACTCATTCTAAGGCAATGAAGACACAGCAATTCTTAAGTCAGGTCATTATAGAATCCTTCACACTGCTCCTTTAAGAATGCAGCATTTTCTATTTACGGTAAAAATTGAAATGCAGTATCTGCTGTGCATTTCAAATGAAGCATTAGTTTACACTCTTGTTACTCACAGTTACAGTGCTGTGAGCTGCAGCGCCGAGCCTTTTCAAAACAAAACTGAAAGCCTCAACAAATGTTATGCCGCCCGTGTGTCACCGCTGATGAATCATTTGCTGAGACAGACAGATGTTGCTGCACGGGTTTTGTCCCATTCGGCAAAGGCAGAAGAATCTTTTCCTCGGTCCCCCGGAGTGCTGGAGGCTCCCTAAATAGACCTAGCGCAAGGGTGTGTAGAATGGGACCGCACAGGGTGATGGGTAATGGAGTCATTAATAACACAGACCTCCCTTAAGATGCTCAGATGTTCGTTAGTGAGAGCCACGAGGGAGCGAGGAAAAATAGGATGCAATTTGATACGATGAGAAAAAGCGGCGTAAGCTTTTGATGATGATCGTGTTTATGCCGTCATAGGTCTTGTCTGATGGGTTAATTGTGTTATCTCACACACACACACACACACACACACACACACACACACACACACACACACACACACACACACACACACACACACACACACACACACACACACACACACACACACACATACATTAACATACAGATACACATGAGCCTTTTAGACGGAGGGACATTGAAGCCATTTCCTCATACAGTTTTTAATATTTCCATCACATGTGCAACACAAAAAACGAGGTCTGCCAAATGCAGAACTCCATATTTGTACAATACATTTTAATAACATTGGAGATAACTGTCCTTTTGCTGCAGGAGATGGTGAGTTCCTGTAAACGGTGTACGAACAATTCTCAATCAAAATGTCAAAACATTAAAGTTTCATACAAAAGTGCATCTCAGGTTCAATGAATGCAAAACATTTACAGAACAGAATGGATTAAGTTTTGTATGATGCCACAGTGGCTTCCAGCTTGAGCAGGGAGCGACGGGACACGACAACAAAACAAGAGGAGAACTTGGGCACTCTCCAGGAGAGCCAGGGACGGAGTTTTTGGAACTACGGTATATCCCCGAGACAGACTCAAAGTGTATTCAGTCTTCATAACCCCAAATTCAAATGATTTTACTCCCCCATTGTGAAAAAATATGTAGCGATAACAAAACATAAAAAAAAAAAAAAAAAAGAATTCCAGTAATCTCCAGGCTTCAACGAGCAGTAAACATTAATAACAGAAATGTACAGGTTGAATCAGTGGGCTGGAGATTTCCCCATGCTCTGAGAGCCACATGGGAGCTTCACGCCTCTGTTCACGAGCCAACCAGAGGAACTAGCCTTTTCCAAATCTGTGTCACTGCGTTTGCATATATCAGCATCCTGTCCCCTGTCCTGTTTTTCTCCTCTCTGTGTTGTTTTTTATTCTATTTTTTTTTTTTCACCACCTCTCGTATGAACTCCAGCACAGGCAGTGCAGATTAGTCGCACCGCTGTTCGCAGCTGGTCCTCTGGCAGCCACATTACGATGGACACACAGACAAGATGTCAGCCTATGCTGGTGAATCAAGCTTTTCTACCCCATAATGATTGCCCATGTCAGGATACAGAGTGACGTACTGCGCAGTAGGAGTGGCGCTGATGAAAAGTGTCCTCCCGACAACGTTTGCCAGTTCCTTCAGTTTCCTTTGCTCTCAGCGGCACCCTGTTTCTCCTTTACACAACTGGTTGTGTCCCATCTCGTCTGACTGACAATGTCATTAAACTTTTTTCCCCCCTTCGCTTTTTGGACAAACATTTTGAACTGTACATTGGCAAATACTGTATAAGATTGCAATATAGCTTTAGTTAAGCAACACATGAAGAAGTCTATGTACAAACAAGTTGGCTTTTTCTTTATTTTTTGAAATAATGGTTAGTAAAGAACAGAGAGGTTTCTTTTATGTTCTTTCCCCCTCTTTCTTTTATTTTCTTTGCTTTGCTTTTTTCTTGCTGTGGCATGGTTTCTTGTGGTGTAACTGAATCGAAAGTTCAGTGCAAGACAGTCAGTGGGAAACTGCACTGATGGTAATTGGCGGTCCGACATTATTCTGTGCGTCATGTGATCCTTGTTCTTGGCCACGGCACTGAGCTTTGCCATGTTAACTGCTGTGCTGAGTCAACGTGTGGTTCTGCAAGGACACAAAAAGAAACAGGAGGAACATTATGATCACATACTGCAGACAAAGCTTTAATTCTCCTTCTCCTTTCATTAAACATAATTTTTCTTTCATTCCAACGCCACTAATGTCTTCACACCTTACAATTCATCACAAATGTTGTGACGGACAAGACATCTTGACATTTTAACATCACCATTATTAAGTTTTTATTATCCAGATCCAATTAACTTGCACGGGAGTCAAATCGGCACGTGGATCAATAGCAGTTGGCACCGGGATTGAGCGTAGTGAAGTCCCGGTCTAACACAAAGACACAAGACCACTGACAGATAACATCCCATTCCTCAGAAATCCTGCCTCCTGATCAAAGGCTGTAGCCATGGCAACAAATCCATAACAAGGCACTGACACACCTGATGGAATATCGTCCTTGGAGTCCTGTTTATCCAGTGCCTGCATGCATTAAATGTGCTGCAAATTTACGGTGCAGAGACAAAAATAAGTTGAGAAATACTTCAGGCACAGGTGAGACCGTTAATGATTTGATCCTTCACACTTGTGTAAGTATGTAACGGTGCACAATTCACTATGACAGGATAACAAGCTGACAATATCACTCTGTTGTGCTGTATCTCCCAAATTTATGCAGGCACACACACAGACCGTCGAGAGTGGTTGTAGTGGGGCAGCTGTGCCAGGTTCTTTAAAGGGAGCGTGGACCAGGGGGTGTGTAACTGGTGTCCCTGGTGGGCTGAATCCAGGTCATCTTTTGAAGTGACTGCTAATCCCTTTAATGCAAACTACATGCCCCACTTGCTGCGCTCTGTTTAAAACACGGCCTTGGACTCTCTAAACTGGCATGGACTAGACACACCTGTCACAAAAACATCAACGTGCATGCATGCACAAATACACTCACACCTCAGTGCACACATACATTTTTGTCCTACACATAGGCGGAGAAATAAGTAATCAAAGCATGTGAAATTACATTTATAGTGCCTAACTTGCTTTTGAAAATATAACTGTGAGCGAGAGAGAGAGAATGATTACTGCAACCTCAGAGAGAAGGTTTACCAAAGCAGTCACCTTCAGTCCTGTTGGTGCAGATTCCCTCGGGCAGCGCTAGGAGACGACTATTAGCCCCCCTTGCATTCATTCCTTCCCTCCATACCCTTTCAGCTGCCTCCATATAAAGCATTTAAACACCTCGACAGCTTTTCTTTCAGCTAGGGCGATTACTTCCCGACAGGTGGGGTAATAAGCTGTTTGACGGGGAGTCGGATTGTGACCCCTGTACGGGTTAGCGTGGCCCGCCTGGGCCCTTCTCTCCCTTTTTTAAAGAGGCGGCTCCGGACAGCTCCTCCGCTTCCCTCTCTCCTCTCTTGCTGAAATAAAGCTCCTTTAAGTGAGTCTGGGAGGAGACTCCCCACGGGATGCTCTCTCTCTCTCTCTCTCTCTCTCTCTCTCTCCTCACCTCATCTCCTCCCCTTCCTAACACTCCACCAACCCCCCTACCCCCCGGTGAAGACATCCTTGGTGTTGCTGAGGAGGGACAGGAGCACGGCAACCTTATTAATGAATGCGGCCCATTACCCGTCAGCCTGGCTCCTCGGCGACTCCCAGAAGCCCCTGCAGTACGTGACTTCAAATGGCAGGATATTGACACGGGGAGAGCAAAGCGGCTAGAACTGAGAGTGTGTGCCCCTGTGTGTGTGTGTGTGTGTGTGTGTGTGTGTGTGTGTGTGTGTGTGTGTGTGTGTGTGTGTGTGTGTGTGTGTGTGTGTGTGTGTGTGTGTGTGGAAGAGAGAGAAACACAGAGAAAATTTGTGCTCAACTGAGTGTGCATGCCTTTGTGTGAGTGTGCCAGTGCGTCTAGGTGTGTGTGTGTGTGTGTGTGTGTGTGTGTGTGTGTGTGTGTGTGTGTGTGTGTGTGTGTGTGTGTGTGTGTGTGTGTGTGTGTGTGTGTGTGTGTGTGTGGACCCCAAAGGAATGTAGCTCCTTGGATATAATGTAGGGCTCGTAACAGCTATTAGAGGGGAAAATAACCCCTCTGGGGAATGGCTCCCCCCTCTGCATGTCCCAGCTCTGTCTGACACACACTGCATTCTACCTTTTCCTTAAACATGCCAGGAGTTTTCTCACTGAGGGCTTTCTCAAGGACGGTGTTAAACGACTTCAGTGGCTGTGGCAGCCATGCAGACTAAAGGGAAATAGAGGAAAAGAGGGAGAAAAAAACGTTAAAAGAAAATGAAACTGATACCTTTATCTCTGTGGATACTGAACTCTGCAGAGTAGCTATAAACTGTTCTGTGTATGAGTACGGAGTGTGGAAGGAAGGGAGAGGGGAGGGAGTGTGGAAATTCACTTTCCAATCTTCATCCTTGTCAAGATCTTCAAGTGCCTCTGCACAAGCGTTGGATAGGTAAAATACCTCCAGTGCGCAACCGCAAATGTGAAATCAGATATAAAACACACAATTACTCCTTTCACAAGAAAATGACCAAATGTCCACTGCTCCTGCAAGGAGGATGTCACTAATGGTGTCACACTAGAATCACTGCAATTTAGGATTAGATGCCCTCCATTAAGCCTTTTAGCTCTCATCCTAACTCCCTCCTTCAATGCCATCTTATTCCCCCTGAAACTCTGCCATTCCCCTTATCATCCATTTCCTTCCCTTATATCCAACCCTTAATCTCCTCCTCGATCCTTTCAACCACCTGCTGGCCACACAGGCCTGCTGCAGGGCCCAGTTACCAGCAGTGTTCAGGTAAACCATAGCAGTCAATTCTCCACTAAATTAAATTTTGCACTGATCAATAACGTGCACCCGCTCCTCCCTTATGAAGACTGGCTGCACTAGCTCGGAGCGAGCCTCTTCCTCCTCTCTTATTCTCTCACCAGCTGTGTGCCACCGTTAAACCACCACTTTCATCTGATTACATCACCCTACTGCAACGCCCTCAGGGGTAGTGGAAGAGGAGGGAGAACACCCGGCAGGGGTCTTGTGTACCCATGCAAACAGGTGCAACACGTCTGAGGAATTTAACTCTGCAGCAGGGGGGGGGGGGGGGGGATGGGGAACGATTGGGGGAGAGTGGAGGCTGGGAAAGAGTAAGTAGGCTGGGGAGCTGATTTATTAACTAATCATTCTTTATGTCGTTCCCCATTGCTCTGGTCTCCATCGATAGCACCCGGTCTCCAGTGAGGCAACAGAGGTGCATCTCTTACATCAGCTCTGCAGAGAAGGGCCAGTCGACTAGCAGCACATTCTCACTTTCATCTGATCTCGCTGTATTAAAGACGATCTTTAGATTGTCCAACATCACAGAGAAAAGAAGTAAAGCCTAATTGCAACACTAACAATGTTTGATTAGCATAATGTAAAAACCTGCTGAGCACATGTTAAGTACATTGTGTCTGTTCTTCTACCTGGTGTTATCCAGCATGTAACATTAAACCCAGGCTTTATCGAGTGGTTAAAGAAATGAGTGAGCAATAATTACTTTTTAAGGCTTCTGAAACAAATTAACCAATTTACAAAAGTATAGAACTGACCTGGCGTTTACAAAGAACCAAAGTCAAAATGGAAAACCTATTTATATATATATATATATATAAATATATATAAATAGGTTTTCCATTTTGACTTATATATATATATATATATATATATATATATATATATATATGCCTACCTATAATATCATCTTCCTGAACTACTGCTTATTATGATAAATTATAAACTCATACAATGCATGATAAAATTGCTTTTATGCTAAAAGTGCATTACATGGTATACTATGTAATGCGTACATAGTAAGGCAGGAAAAAAATGCAGATACAAAACAAAACATATCATTTTGTGAATTTAAATATGGACAAAGCTTGAAGGAAAACATTCTCTGGATGATAGCAAAATGTCATAATGTTATTTATAATAGTATACTGTAAGTTTCCTTGTTGAGGACAGAAATATTTCTGTTTCTGACTTTTAGTAAGTACAACATGAAATCTTACGGGAGACTCTCAAGAGTGTGTAAGGGGTCAGGGGTCAGGGGTCAGGTGTCGTGTCCTAAGGTGGTAAACTTGGCTGATGTAGCTAGTTAGCGTGCTCAAATGGAAAAAGTTACTCGTATGTCAGCAAAAACGACCAAAAACTCCAATGGAGACAGACAAACCAGCTGTCCCCAACGATGTCATGGACAACACAGAGGAGCCTCTAGCCTGAGCTGTAGTGCAACTAGCGTTGCCCTCCGTGCCTGATGAAGGTGCCTTATGCTGTGAAAAAACCCTGCCAAGAAAATGTGGCCATTCATTCACTGATGACCAACATACTTGTCTCGAATGCTGAATGACCATGGACCATGCATTTTGTTTCTTGGCTCACTGGTGTTGTACTTTGTTTATTTTTCTTGAAAATTGACAAGCAACTCTGTGCTGTCATATAGCAACTACTAAGCTAAGTTTCCTGAGGACACCCATGGAAACCATTTCATTAGAGTTCAACATGCACATCCTGCAGCTAAAGTGTCTTTTTTAGTTTATCAATGATCAAACACTTGACATCTAGTCAAAACTAGAAACATCCCCCTCTAAGCCCTGATTAAGGTTCTCTCGCTTACCTTGCATGCCTGACATACAGTAAGTCTGCAAAGCTGCATGTGGAGCATTGGGAGTGTGCACAAAACCACTGAGACCTGTGCGTACCCGTAGTCATCACTCAGGAATTTAATTAAGGCATAAGAGAACGTCACCAAATGATACTAAAACAAAGAACCTGTGATCTTTTAAGAGGCTCTACGCTGTAGGGAGATTTTAAGCAATGCAATCACTTGGATATTAAAGCTCATTTCTGTTTGTGTAATGACTGAAAGATGAACAGTGGACTTGGATCGGTAATGACCCCACTATGTCTCAGATAATTTTGTGAAAATTCTGTCGCCGTGCGAAGTGTTTTCTTGTTGTTCGAAACTACTCTGGGGAGAGACAGGAGTGTTGCATTCTGTCTTGATCTTTAATGGTGTGTTGAACTCGGTCCAGTATTGACTCAGTCCTCCCTTTGTGCATTGCCTACTGTTGACCAGTCCACTGAGGGAGTAATCCTTTCCTGCTTTGACCTGAGGCCAGGCTTACTGCTGGCTAGTTTAGCCAATGAAGAACACAATCAAATAAATAAATAATACAGCAGTTGGCATTCTCCACAGTCATCACTTATCAGGCCGTAGGGAGGGTTGACCCCAAACACTGTTGGGCCACAACCGGCCTGGTCTCCTTGGTAACAGACTGTCTTGTTTGAAGGTGCCCAGGGAGTAATGGTCATACAGTAACAGCACAAGGCACGAGTGGAGTTGTCAACTGGATTTCAGTGTCGTCCACATGTGTCATTTTGTGTGCAGTCGTATACACACACGTAATAGTTGTAAAAAATAACCCATAATGTTTGAAATGCTTTGATTAGATGTCTAACAACCACAACCAAATATTTCTGAGGTGTAACCAGAGATGACGGACCACCTTTTTTGAGGGCTGGTGCTTTGTAGCTCCAAATGATACTCATTACCCTGTCTAAGTAGACAAGTGAATGGTACTAGAAACACACTATGCAGTGATCCTGCTGTTTGACTGAGGTAGCAAAACAACTGCACAACTGCTGTGTTATTATGGGGCCTCATTAAGTGAGGAGAGAGTGGGAGAAGGGGAGAGGGAGCGAGGAAAAGCAATAGAGAGGGCCAGCGAGAGGGAGAAAAAAAAAGAGAGAACGGAAAAAAAAAAAGAAACACAAGAGAGCGATACAAATTGTATTCTGAGGTGATAGCAACACACAGATGCCTTTCCAGCCAAAATGAAGACTATGACTAAAGAACCCAATTAAGGGCTTTCTTAGGGGAGCCATCTTGGGAGGGGGATGGGTCTTCCTGGGACATGAGCCCTGGGCTACATCCTCTAATTAGACAGAGCGAGGGGGGAGGATCTCTGCCTGTCACTGGGAGGGAGATGGGGTCCATGGGGTTCCACATGTCAGTCCCAGAAACAAAACACAATTACTTTCACATTTAACCACTTCAGTCAGGGACAGACTTTGACTAGGGATACTACAGAGCGCCCCCCTGCCTTTAGAGCGCTGGTACAGTAGATATGCCACTTCACAAATGCGCAGATTTTTTGAGGACTAAATTTTCTCTTGCGTTTCCAAGCCACTATGAGATGGCAAGATCTGATCTGCACGCTCTTTTTTTTCCCCTCCCTACTGAAATGGAGGAGCGGATCATAAAATTAGCTTTTAATTGGCCAATCAATGGTGTCATTCAACATGCTTTTCAAAATCTGAAGTTAAAGTACTTTGGTATTATGATGTGTGGATATGAAATTCGAGGGGGAATAATTGTTCTAATGCTGTTTATTTTGGCCTCTGCTGCATTTTGTTAACATCAACAGCATAATAGACACTTGAAAATCAAATCACTACAGAGGCTAGATTAAACCAGTAGTGAATTTCCTGAGAAGCGCTTAAAATTGTATTCATCAAAGTTGTTGAAAAAGTCAACTAAGAAAAGTAAAGGAGACATGTTTGAGGGAGAGATCCGGTGATGGATTCTAGCACATACACCAAGCGTCTCCTTTTTGTTTGGATTTAACTTTCCCCAGTGGTGCAACAGAGGAAAAAGAAAAAAAGAACAGCTCAAAGGCTTCTGGGAGTTTTTGTCATGTCTCCCTCCAGACAATGTGTTTGCATGCACATATCAGACCCTGGGAGAGACAGAGACAAAGACAAATAACGCGCAGCACGCACACAGATGTATACACACAAACATAACTCTCACACACACACACGGAGACAGAGAATATCCTCCCAGGATCATTAGGTCTGTCATGCTGTCTAATTCTGATCCACCTACAAAACTAGAACACTGATACATCACTCGTCATCTAAGGGTGTTTATGTCCCCATTTACAGTGCAGAGCAGTGTGTGTACAGTGTTGTACATAATTATAAATAAGCTTAAATATTAATGATGGCGCCTCACAAGCCATCGTTATTTTGTCTAATTCATTGTTCTTTTATTTTGTAGTGTAACTTTTTTTTTTTTTTTTTAAATGGTGACAGAATTCTGAGCACCTGGGGTGATGAAGAAGAAAACAAGTTGTCATATAAAAGGAAATATATATATATATATTCAACTTTCAAAAGCGTGAGGAGCTGTCACACTTGGCAGATCAAAATATTCAGAAAAAATTTTGGTGCTTGAGAGCCACTTAGGGACAAACACATGAAGCTCTGCTTTTGTGCGTCACATTTGGGACTCAGGGCAGTTAGGGCGTTTTTGGGGGCATATTTTATAATTCATGCAAAAAAAAAAAAAGAAAGACAAAGTTCTGGGGAATTAGGTCTCCGTGCTTCATGCTGAAGAATGCCATTTTTAATACTTCATGAAAAGGAAGAGGGGGAAGAAAAGGCCTAAAATACTGTTTATAAGAGACAACATTCGTCGAACAAACTTGACTAAATCCATGCATTAAAACGCATAAAGAATGAACTACGTTGATTTTTTTTTTTTTTTTTGTGGCTACATTCATTTCATGCATATTTCCCCTGTTGCACTGTTATTCCCTCCTTTCTCTCCAAGTGTCCATCTCTCTCCTTCTCTACCTATTTTTGCGTCTCGGACAGATGTTATGACATGCATAGCTGTTTACACTGATCTGGTGACCGTGAAGCCTATAAATATGCTTAATTAAAACAGTGGAATTGGTCACAGCTTGGCAATAATGGCTATCACACAGGGAGAGGAGAATCTCATTTGAGTGGGGAAGTAGAACATGATGCAGATGTGCTCTTGTCACTTTCAGCACTCATTAAGGCCAGGGAGCTTTGGATTGTCTTTGAAGGAATCTTTTTAAAAGACACTCCAATTAAGGTACGTGTCCTGCGGGCGTCTGAGGAGAGGGAGGAAGTCATACAGTACCCCAGTCCTTCCACTCCTCCGTCGATCATGGCACGACTTTAACACGACTTACAATCTCATGTCACTTCCAAGGAATGATAAAGAAATTGGAGGATGGAGGGAATAAAAACACGGACCATCTTAAAAGAAACAAGGGAATCTCAAGCAAAAAAATTAATCTTCACTGTTGTGTAACTTCAATCTCATTGTCTTGTCTTTGGAGGAATTGGGATCGCTGGGAGAGAATCCTTTGACTGCAGCCCGACAGTGTACCGCAACAGTTGAAACTTGTGTGTTTCATCACAAATGAACTGCAGTCAGAGAAATGTCAGATTTAAGCTGTGGCTAATACTGCGCATCCATCAGTTAATGAATCTGGCTAATTAATCCAGCCTAGCAGCATTGTCAGTGGCTCAGTTTCTTCTGCAATGTGAAAAGCTAGTATATCTGAAGCCAACACAAAGGGAAAAGGAAGTTTATTATCAAGTTTCACATTGCTATGTGGCCTTTACTAGAACCCAGGGACATTTTTCTCATAAGGGGAAAGCCGCAATGAGAGCACAACGGATCTTATTTGCGTGTGAGTATATAGTGAAGCTGGTTGTTCAAGGGGTTGGTCGTAGTTGAGGGTCAGAGAGAGCGCTGCACAGCCAGCCCACTTGCCCTCCCTATCAGTACCTCATGAAATATCTAGACTTTGCTCCATATTTTAATGGGGTGAGGGAAAGGGATGCGCAGGGTGGAGGCTGCGGGAGAGTGTGTGATGGCAGAGGGGAGTCCTCTGGAGAGTTTTTGAGGGGAATGGTGGTCTATGCATCTCACCGCTTGTTTTTTTTGTCTGTGAAAGAAAGCGAAAAGAGAGAAAAAGGAGGAATGGAGAGTGAGAGCGAGAGAGATTATTCTCCATTGGAATCTGGATTCTGGGGCACACAGGCCCAGGAGTCAGTCAATCTGGTCGGTCTGAGGGGGGCGGCTGGGCGGGGGGTCCTAGGAGGGCTGATTAGACGGATGCTCTCCCATCATCCATCTCGACAGGCTGGCGAAAATTGGCTAGCCCCTCGCAGGGTAGAGTTCACGGGGGGAGGCAGTGGGGGAGAATGTGGAGTGGTGCACTGGATACCTGTCACAGCCTTTGGTCTGTTTCAGGTTCTCAGCAGCAAATTAATAAAATATCTTTCCTGCTTCCCTTTACCTGCCGTGGCAGCTCTCCCTCTCGCCGCTCCTTCTCCCAGCTTGCACTGGCCCTTTGACCCCTCCGACTACTGTGAGAGATGAGGAGCCCAGGCAGCCGGCGAGTGGGCCAGAGTGTCAGGGAGAAATAGGGAGAAACTCCAAACTCAAGACCTGGCAAAGAGAGAGAGCTCTCGCTGCTGGAAGACAGCTCCACTTCAGACAGACTGACAAACGACTGCCCCGTGTCAGTGAGACATTTTGAAGTGTGATGCATGGGAAATGGCAACCGCAAACAAACAACAACTAAAAACAAGCCTCCGACCTACACTGTTTGTCAGGTTTTAACTATAGACAGAAGAAAGCAAATCTAACATTACGAAGTTCAGCGGCAATAAAAACGGGCCCGCGAAAAAAACAAAACTCAAGAAAGCTTTGAGAAAGAGTTGTCTGATTGCAGATTTCTATGTATTAATGCTACCAGAAACATTACATGTATCTATAAGTACTTCATATTTGTTTGAGAGAGTGTGAGCTGGCACTCACATGGGACTGCCTTTAGAGCATGGCACAGGTTGAGTATAATGATTGTCTCATCCCCCAAGCTCATTCCTGCTCTCCTTTCATAACTCCCTGTTTCACAACAGAGTGCCATAGGTCTTTCATGTTCAGCTCTTGTCTCTTCACACAGAGAGTAAAACAATATAATCATGCATGAAACATCACCTGCGGGAGGTGGAGATCACTTCATTCCCCAAAAATGTCAAACAAAAAAAGTAGGCAAACATCCCCAGGTGACTGGAGATTGTTTACATGTACCAGCTACAACCCTTGCTTATATAGAGAACACTTGTACCAATGAGAGATGAAAATGTGATAAATAGGAGGGCTTGAAGTGAATGAAAGGCCTCCACATTGGCAGTTTGGTGGAGTGCGAAGCTTGTTAAATAACCACTGCAGTGGAGTTGGATGTTGGAGGATCAGGACTTGTTTTATTCATGTTTGCGGTGCTCAAATGACCAGCAGATAATGATCACATTCACCTTCCTCCTGGCAGATGCACGCCTCTGTGTTTACAACCTGAATCTCAATATTAAAATCATTGCTGATCAATGGGAAGCCAAGCCCTGGACGCTTCCTCTGGCTACCAGCTAATATGTAGAGCCTCTAATCCAACTTTCAGATGGATGTAGATGGAGGATGTGGTCAGGAGCTGTTGGTATATCTGAGCACTTTAAGGTGAATTAAGAATAATTTCAGTGATTAGATTAGACACAGTGGTTATAGACTACTCATATTTTAATGATTTAGTTTCAAAACGTAATAGAAAAAGATCTGTATATGAGAAGTGTGCCCTGTGTACAATAGAGAATCCCCCAAACAAAATAGAGCTGCTTGAAAACACCACCACAGTGAAATAATATAATAAGGTCTGTTTCATTTTTTCAGGTTCTCCGAGGACCAGAGAAAAAGATTGCTAGAAAATGGATTATCTCTCTAACATTGCAAGTTCATAAGTCCAACTACTAACTTTGTTGAAGGGCAGATACGGTCTCCCAGAGGACAAAGCTCATATTTAGCCACGAGGCCTCCTCTGTGATTAGGAGGGGAGATGCAGGCATATTGACTCGACTGTGTTTTTGCCTCTGCACTGTATGTAATTACCTCTTGAAAAACGAACATTCCACTAATCCTCTAATTCCAGATATTTTAGTGCTCTGCTGGTCTAATAAGCAAATCAAATCATATCTGCACATCACAAATGAGTTTTGGAAACGGACTGAAATAATTCCTTCTGAGTCTCTCATCCCAGCTGGGATGGAGGGGATAGCTGGAGTGCGGTGAGCGGTGTTTAGTGTTTGTTAAGCTGTCACGTGTGATTAGCAGTCGCGGCTTCTGCCAGTGGCCCTTTGGCTGCACCAGCCCAAGGCTCACCTGTAACTCTGTCTGGAAGAAGAACTTCTGTGGGCACTGCGAGCAGTCGTAGATCTTATCCTCCTGTCCGTGGGCAGAGAAGATGTGCTGCTGGAGCTTATTGGCCTGGACAAACACTGAGGACAGGGGACAGAGAAGGAATGCATAAATATTAGCGTACAGTTTTTAATGCATACATCATTTTCAAATGACATACCATCTCTACACTTTGCTTCCAAAGTGCAACAGCATGAAGACAATGTCAAATGGCAAGGGAAATTACTTAATTGCAAACAAATGAATACACTATGAACACGCACAAAAACAACCATTGTTATGAGATATTAATTTGAATAAAAAAAAATAGAACAATTTAGATGTTAACAGTGAAACTAGAGTGGTCATACTCATGGCACTAGAGCTAGGGGATGCATAATGTTTTGGGAATAATGATGCTCTATATTTAGTGCTACTTTGGGGACAACAAGCCAGAAAATAAACAACCACAAAAATTGGCATGGCTTCAAGTGCAAAACATGGCCTCCATTAGTCTACATCGCTAATTATATTGACAATATAAATATTCATGGTGTTGCACTACTTATTCATGCAGACTCAGACTACATTCTCCATCATATAAACACACAACTCGCTGCCACTTAAAACATATACCATACATTTGTGATTTAATTAAGCCATAGTCCGCGCTGAAAAGCTAAGGGGGATGCAATTGTGTGCATCCCGAGTGTGTGTGTCTTGTGTGTGTGTGTGTGTGTGTGTGTGTGTGTGTGTGTGTGTGTGTCTTGTGCGTTCTCCAAGGAGCACTTCAAACATGCCGTTTGTTATCCCATACCCTTGTGCTTTAAGGATGGCTCTCTAATCTCAAAGGTCTGGATGCTCTGGAAAAGTTAGCATGTGGGGGGTTCATTTGAATTTCTTACAGCTCAAAATAACTTTCCTTCTAATGCATGCACCGAGGGCCACAAGGAGAGAGAGAGGGGGAGAAAATAAAAGCGCAGCCACAAAAGGTGAGGTGTCTGCCGGAGATGGCTTTGGGGTCGCTGCAGCCCCGTGGCGGGGCCTCTGCAACTTTAACGTGTCCCAATTTGAGCTCACATGGGAGAGCGGTTATTAATTATTGAGTTGCGCAGACTTGAGACCACATTCGATCTCAGTGAATGTCATACTCCTGACCTGGGAAATAAAAGTTTAGATCCAAAGCAGACATACTGTGGTGATGCTTTCCAACTGCTAATGGCTGGGTGACAGCTGTCTCTGCAACATGGCAACATGTTAACCAGAAATGAACAAACCTCCTCTAATGAACAAACAACAGCTCCATGGTCCATTTCTGGAACTAATGACCACAGCAATATGAAGATAAACATAACTGCTGATATATGGCTGGTTTTACAGTGGGTCACAATACATTTCCACTCAAAGTTAAGGCCCCGGCTATCATGCATATTTGTGCTTCTTTTGCGCTCCAAAAACGATCACAATTTTCTTTGTGGGGAACACATGCTCCGAAAGAAAAAAATGTGCTGATAAACAATAGCCCTTTTCTTTAGCTGTGTTTTGTCTGCATATACTGTACAGAAGCAGGTCATAGCAGCTGCAGGAAGCCTTCATTATGTCTTTGGCAAGAGGAGGAAAAAGTCAATACAGCAAAATAAAAATGGATTTGAGACTTGGGGGGCCTTCAGATACTGTACAATGGGGCCAAACACAACAGAGATGTCAAGTCGGCTGTTTCTTGCTGTTTACATGCGTTTCTGGTCCAATTCCAACAAGACATACATTTAATCAGCTATGCTTTTATCAATTTATAGCTTGGCATTCATTTATACGCAAGTGGACGGTGACAGCTGAATTAAAGTACCAGGGGCCTAAAATGCTCTATTGGCACCTTCAGGTCTACTGTAAAAACAATAAATACCGAATGAACAAAAGATTTAAAGATGTAAATGGGAGCTCAATAACCTTTTAGCTAATTTATATGGGTCAGTTGGAGCATTTTTAAAGGCTTGGGTTGTATTTATGTTTACTAGAAATAATTGCAAAAGTCAGTGTTAGCTAATGGTAACCCTTTAATAAAGAGCAAAGTTCAAATTTAGAATCTTTCATTGTCTTCATTGTTGTTTTTCAAATTAGCATGCAATGTGTAATAAAGGGATAAGCTGAAATGGGCAATGGAGAGACATTGTATTGGCATTTGGCAGCACGAGTCCCATATAAAATATGCCATTGCATTGCTCATTTAGAGGAAGAACAGAGGCATGTCTTCCTGGAGGGTTAAAATGAGGACACAGAGAAACGAGGAAGAAATAATCCAAAACCACATCCAAACAGGATCAGTGGCTGGCCATTGTGTCTCTCCCTGCTGAGAGCAAGAGAGGGAGCGAGAGAGAGACAGAGAGAAAGGGAGAGGGAACTTTGTGGAGTTTGTTGGCCGTGGAGCCAGAGCAGAGCGGAGCGGAGCTGAACAGAGCGCTGAGCCGGGTTGGGCGTCAGGGGTGTCAGGGCTGAGGGGGCTGAGGGGCCAAGGTCTCCTCGCTGTGGGGGATATTAAGCCCTCTGATTAGATCTCAGGGGCCGCCCATGGCAGACGTCTCCTTTACTACAGGCCCCAGCTCATCTTTATTTTGGCAGGGTGGTGCTCTCTGCAGGCTGCACTGCACCAATACTAAGCTGTTTGTGCAGGGAGGAAAAATAAGTGTATCCTTTTTTCCCTCTTTCTCCATCTAATTTATTTATTCATCTATCCTACATGTGTTAGTTTCTGCTTAATCCAACAGTTCACAATGCAGAGGCCGATCCGATTGTTCTGAGGCAACACAAACAAGGCGGCTGTGTGCGTTGATTTGGAGCTACAAGCTGATAACTGCTAATTTGGAGTTAAAGCTAAGCCTTTTTTTTGTATGTAAGGTGTCATATTTCCAGCATCACTCACCAGCACAACATGTGCAGCAACTAAACAAAAAACTAATTAAACTACTGTAGTTGTCAAACTCGTTTGGATTTGAAAACAGTGCATCCTGTAGTTTTTCAAGTTTGTACTTCATGCTGTGACATAAGTAAAAGAAAAGTGTATATACACACACACACACACACACACACACACACACACACACACACACACACACACACACACACACACACACACACACACACACACACACACACACACACACACACATACACACACACACATAGGACTTTCATCAGGCACACTTTCTTCTGTTTTGTTTGTCTTAAGCACATATTCCCAATCACAATTTCCACACCAGCCCTGGCTGCTGCTCCTAAGGGTGCAGGCAGACACTTCTAGCTGCAGGCTCCCCCACTTCTGAAACCTGTCAAATCTGTCCTGGGAGAGTCAGCCTCTCTCTCATCATCCAGGGGCTTATGGACCTCTCTCCATTTACCCTCCCTCCCCTACACAGTTCTCTTTTCCTCCTCCACTTCCCTCCTTTCATCTCACATACAAACTTGCCAGTTGCAACCTTCTCAGCTTCCTCTAAGTTTTGTCTCCTTTTCTCCTCTATTTTGTCTCTCCTCACCGACTGTCTACAACTTACTTTTCCCTCACACTTTCCTGCGGTCTGTTTTGTGGCATGGTTTGTCCTCTTACCATTCCCTTCGGTGTCGATTGAGGATAATCAGGTATGTCAAAGAATGACAGGCATTCTCTACCTCCCACTGTGTTTTGGGTCACAGGGGGGTGGATCAAACTAAAACATGGGCACCGAGAAGCGGGTGGAGGGGGGTTGGGGTCTTTTAAACAAAGAGTAACCTCGTTAATCAAGTGAATTCACTAACCCATCACTGCCACCACCAAGTTTGATCAAAGTTTTGCTTTTATGTTCAGACTTATTATGTCTATATTAGGGAAGCTTTTTATCTGTAAATAAAGTTTTTGAAATAGTGCATGCAAAGATTCTGGCTAAGATAAAACATATTATTGAGAAGCTGACAGTATGAAAAGTACTCCACTGCATTTGAGAGAGAAATAATGTCAATTTTCTCCATTTATTATTAGCTAGTTTACATAAACAGGGAGAATAGGAGTTTGCATCCTGACTCACACGTGTGTTTATGTTCATAGACATCAAAAGCACTTTAGTTGAGGTGAAGGACATTTTGGTTTCCATTAAATGTTAGTAAAAGAATTTCCCTCCTGTGCTGTGCAGTGTTGACTTTTTCAATATATTGTGCTTTACCTTAAGAAGAGCTGAGAGAGCTTAAACATAAACATAAAAAGTTAATCTTGCTTTACTACTAGAAAGAAAAGAGGAAGACATATTTGGTCATTGAACACTTTTTGTTACACTTTGTGACTTGTCAGATGTGTTCGTTAACATATGCAGGGTAAAAAATGATGTGGGTGACTTCGCATTTTCTAAAAATGTTTGCTCTTTCAAATTAATAGTGTATTAATGTAATTTCTTGATATGTAAACATTTGAAAGAAAGACTATGATGAACTATCTTATTTTTCCTATGTTGTTATTTTTCCCTCAAGAACAACTTTTTTTTATACCTTTCAACTGCTGCATATGTTAAAACTAACAAAATAAGTCTAATCAAATTAAAGACATAATCAAAAAATATCCTGTTAGCACATTTATCTATAACTGTAAATTAGATTATGTTAGCTTGTTTAAACAAGTGCTTTTTCTCTATTTTATGCCAGGCGAAGCTTGAAGAAATATATTCAAGGACAGCTGTCAGCCAATCTCTCAATTGCTTCTTTTCCTCCAAGTGCTCTGACTTCAGTCTGCCTGTCCCCTGCATCCCCAACAGAGGGAGGCCTTTCAGTTCATCCTCCACTCTCCACAGCCTGCCTTCCCCACTACCATAGGCCTTCACCCATCTGTCTGTCTGCTCTGTGACCGCTGTCCTGAGGGTGTACTCGGTCTCTCCCTCCTCCCCTCTCCCTCCCAGCATCCCTCTCTCTCATGCGCCGTGATCGATATGGACGCAGAGGGAGAGGGGGGACCTGTCTGTCAAAGCCGGCGGTGGAAAATGAAGGCTCAGATGAAGGAGGCATGCTCTGTATATTAAATGCCCAGACCCCTGTGAGGGGTGGAGGGGGGTTTGGGTAGGGAAATATCAATAGGCTTCTCCTAAAAGAGAGATAAGGCCAAAACAGCAACGGGAAAAGTAGAGGGGAGTGGAGCTGAGCAGAGCAGAGAGACAGATGGAAAATGAATAAGGAGCTGAGAAGTGAAGTGAATGAAGAGGTAAAAGATGTGAAAGAAATACTTTGAGCAGAAATGTGAACTCATAATGTTAATTGTTGTAACAAGTGCAGGAGAGGCAAATGTTTTTTGTGTGCGACGGTTGGGTGGGGTTGGGCGGGGGTGGGGGTGGAATTCAGGAAGCACAAGTGGGGGAAGTGAGCTGAGGACCCAAAAAGTGTGAGGAAGAGTAAAGAGCTGAGAAGGGAGAAAGAGTGAAGAGCTGAAGTTAACGACTTTGCAGATTTCATTATAGAGATAGTTAACCCTGTTGACACTGAAGGAGGGCGCTATCCTCTCAGGAGGAGTCCGGTCCTTCCACCTCCACGCACAGAGACAGATGAGATCATTACAGCTATCAGCACCACTGCCATCCACAATTAGCACATCTCCTTTTCTTTCCCCACTCCTCCATCCCCCATCTCCCCTCAGCTCGCACTGTTCCCCCCCGCTCTCTTCCCTTCTCCCCCTCTCACCTCATGACACGTCTTTGGCCTTGATTTGGAGGCAATTTGACTAAATAAAAAGCCACATGCAGCAAACTGCTCTCAGCTTTACTTGGCCCGCTTGCTTGACCTTTTCCAACTCATTTAGAACCCATTTGCCTTTCCACATTGAACAAAAAAAGATGCATGGAAAAGCTCTGTTGAAAATGTAAATGTTTCTGAAAAGTTTACATGGACACAAAAACTAACTTTGTAATCTTTCCATTAGTTCAGTGGGCTTGTGTTACACACATGCTTGCATGCACACAAACACAATACACACCTGTAAAGCAGACCGGACACTTGAAGGTTCCACCCATGCCCTCAAAGCTGTGCTCAATCAGGTGGCATTGAAGCTTCGCTGGTGAGTCGAACGACTGACTACAGAGCTTGCATTCATGGTTCAATCCTTCCTCTGTAGAGAAGAAACAACAAAAACACAGAAAACCATAAGAGGAAAAATAAGCAGAGCATGAATGGCCGAGGAGCAGCAAAGGTCTCACTCTGCCGTGTTCCTTTTTTTTCCCTTCCCTTTACTTATCACGAGATTTAAATTCAGCAAATTTGTGGCAAAGACTCCTGTCTGTGCTTTTCATGACTCAGACAGAAAAAAATATAACGTGTGATCTGCTCCCATCAGGCATAAATTGGATGACCAGCCGGGGTCCTAATTGCTCAGACGAGGCCTTGCGCTTCAAACATGGTGAGCGTCATCTTCTTGATTAACTTACATGAAAAATTATTTATTTTTAGTGTCTGCAAATTAAACCAAATTTGATGGAAGTCCAAATGGAAGAGGAAAGAGTCGTTTGTGCTTTGCAGATTGTGAATCAAAATAAACCAAAGACAGTCAAATTGTGTTATTTCAAACAAGTGGTTATTGCTTTTACTTTGAGAACCTTATTTTTATGTCTTTAGTCTCCTCACCTCTTCAGTGCGTACTGTACACTGACTCTCACGGCTGCTGAAACAACTCTCCCTTTCCAACATTCTCACGTGCAACAAGACAGATTACAGTTTATCTGCTTGGCATTAGAGTCCCCGCACATCTCAACATTAGAGTACCTCACAGCTGCAGCCATTGATAGCTTAAATAAATGTCACAACTGTAGGCTTCTGTACTTATTTGCAGCACAACAATCTGCTGACTCAGACTTCGAGAGAACTGCCCATCTCCAATGCATCAATAAAAAAGGCCTGTACACTCTGCTGCGGGGCCAGACTGGTGCTCTATCAAACTCCTGCCAAGCCTGACATTAGGCCTGCTAAAGCAACGGGGTGGGGGTGGATACCTCGGGGACTCATCTAGGGGTTTATCCCCAGGTCTCTACAGCCCAGTGCCCACCACATAGGCCCTGGGCACCAGAAGAGTGTATACACAATCCACCTAACCAGCTGTGCACAGCTCGAGTCCTGGAGGATCCAAGTAGAGGGTTAATTGAAGGTGCTTTAGGCAAATCTGGCAAAACATGTCCGCTGGAAACCAGTGCTGAACTAGAGAATAGTAACCTTGAATGGACAAGGTATCCTCTGATTTGTAATTCTTCCATTTTTAAAAAATTTTTTTTTTAAAGCTCCTTGCCTTTCCACAACTAAAAGTTCCCCTGAACCTCATGGTTTGGTTAGAGTTACTATGTATGGAGATCACCTTCATATTTTTGAATGTTTCATATTTTTTGTTGGCTCATCATCAAATTTCTATTTTCATCTTTAGAATTATTACGAACAGCCCATGTGACACGTTTTTTTTAACTGACTTAAAATGCACTAATGACATTTTCTGACGATCAAAAATTTATATTAAAATCATTTTCCCATATGAATAATTTCAGTTGACTTTTTGTTTTACTTGTAGTGTAAAGAAGTTGGTAGCATCTCAGCTTCTGCACCGATGATATCGAGTAATAGTGACAACACAATGACCCCTTATATTCTAGAAAAAGGCAGGAATGGAAACATCTCCTGCGGTGCCAAAAGAAACAGTGGGAGTGTATAGATATTGAACTTTTCACTGTAAAACATTTCTTGTCATTTTGTTTTGTAACATGAACATATGGCATCAAATATCACACGAGAGAGTGTCTGCAGCATAAAAACAAACCCTAAGTAGAGTTCACAGACTGCGTTCCTGCATGTCTCTCTTGCAAAAGGTAAAAGCCGATCAAAGCAGCCCATCCTAGTTTGAAAGGGACAGAGTTGATGTTGTGTTCTGAAATCATGCATTTGACAGATGAGATACTCGGCAGCCTACATGTGCATCTGAGTGTAGCAGCAGGCAGCAGCGAAACAGGGGGAGGAAGATGGCACGAGTGCATCCACGCAGCCGTGCAAGAGGATCACTGTCCTCTTTGATCACCATTCAGTTTGCTTATCTGTGTAAGGGTGTACACTAAGGTCAAGCTTGCTGCAGCACTCACAGATTTGTTCCTCTGCCATATGTGCAGCCCTCATTTGACCCCAGTGCACAATGCTGTCCCTTTGGAGACCTGGCCTGCTTCATTAGGCAGATAACTCTGCACCTGCCTGACTGACCTTGCGTGCTTGCATGTGTGTGTTTATGTCTGTGAGCAGATGCATCAGGGGAAAATGGCAAAGAGATATAAATTCAGAATGCTTCACATTCAAAGAATAGGGCTGGTGTTTATTCTATGTTTTTCTTGCTGTCAACAAAACCAACAACGCCAGTCGACTTCGTGATACTACTTCCTGAGTTTCAGGACAACACTCTATAACTTATACCAGACTTTGGCTGCACAGACAGATTATTGTCATTGTCATCATTTTAAAAATGAATGAGACACCATATTATCTGAGATGACAACCCCAAAAATGCTGGGTAACAACAATAAACAGGCAGGAAGAAAAGAAGAGAGCAAAAGATATTTAACAGCCAATCAGGAGTAAATTGTGCTCTGTTAGCCCCCGTAATGCAGCCTGTTTAGGGCTGGGATTGTATTCAGCAGTGGCTGAATCAGGCTGGCAGCGTGTTTCTTAGTGAGAGCCAAGGGAGGAAGTCAGCTTGCTCGCCCCTATAGCTGCCTCATTGGGCTGAGGTCACTTCCTGTTGCTCCCCCAGCCCTTCTCCAGGGCTGCCCAATCAGCATGGCCCTGCGTGAGCCCCCTCCCCTCTCTATGCACTGAGCAGACTCTGGATATAGTTACAGGGCCACAGGGGACTGTCAGCTCTCTCTCTCTATCCTCATCTCTCTCCTCTCTCTCTCTCTCTCCCTCCCACTCTCTGTTTCCGAGTCTCCTGAGTGCTCTCCACTGCCACCACCCTGTCCCTCCGCACTCCTAAGAAAATCCTTTAGATGAGAACTGCTCCTGTGTCTGCTCCCTCTAAGCATCCCTGACACCAGCAAAGTAAGCCCATCTGCATATCCACAGGGCCTCGCGTTCCTGTGGCTCATGGTTTATGTATTTCACAGCTCCTTAAAACACAAACGCCTAATATCTCTCCCATGTGGAGGGTAGGAGAGGGAGAGGGAGAGGGAGAGAGGAAAAACTACTCTCAAAAAGAATGGTCTTTATTTCTCTGCGCTGTTTACTTTTTTTTATCCAGGCTGAAGTTCATGTGCCGTTGAAGGTTGTTTGGGACGCTGGGGCTTGCAGGTCTGGCTTGCATAGTTTAGTGAACTCTTTATGTAACAACGACACAACTGCAGCATATTGAATTCTGTACATTTAAGGCAGTGGTAATAGTGTCTGAGTTTAATAGATGTTTTATTTTGCTTGAGAATGCAAATGCCCAGCCGTCAGCTGACAGTAAGTAAAAGACGGAAACTAAAGTAACTAAAGGCAGTCTAACTTTCTGATAATAGTGTGTAATTAAGTATAACGCAGGGCATTGCTTAATTAAAAACTCTTCCTCAGCTTCCAACACCGCCACTCCCCCCACCACCACTGCCCCTTACTCTATTTAAACAGCTCTACTGAAGAGCAGTTTGAATTAGAGGGGAATTCAGGATCACTCTAAGCATTCAGCTTTGGACAAGAAAAATCTGATACTTAGGTTTGTACTCCTCTCTGGGGCATAGTGAAGCTCACTCTTAGAGCTACCCATGTTGCATGTGTCACCAAAGCAGATGATATTAAGGACATCAATCACGGCACTTCTTTGCTGAAAGTAATGAGTAAACAACTGGGAGAATAAATTGGGAATATTTAGTAGTAAGGTGGGGGATGGATTTGTTTTGGAAAAGCAACAGACAGAACGACCAGTAATCAAAGCAAGTCCTCTCACACTAACAGGTCAATGCAAAGTTGAAATCCTTAACTGCCGAAGCTTGCCATAAAAACCAAAATACCCGCTTGGAACAATCTTGTTTATGAGGAATTTCACCTTTAGCAGGAGTTTGCTTCCTATTCTGCCATCTGTCTCATACTATTTAGATTGTTGTTGGAGTTATATGTTAATAAACCAAGAATATTTGGTTTTCAGCGGACTCACTGCTGTATATACAACCCACTACGGGATTGTGGATGGTAGCAGAGTAGACAGCTTCAGGCCTGTAAACAGTAGGTGGGTTTACTTCTCTCTTCTCTCCGCGGGAACTATCCATTAACAGATAATGGGGGGAAAATCAGAGTGATTAAGGCCCAGGGAATTATGGG
This sequence comes from Brachyistius frenatus, assembly GCF_029030835.1. Taxonomy (NCBI): domain Eukaryota; kingdom Metazoa; phylum Chordata; class Actinopteri; family Embiotocidae; genus Brachyistius; species Brachyistius frenatus. The sequence goes on from NW_027210611.1 coordinate 737,212, forward strand.
TGAATACAAATTGACTCCACCTCCGTGTGGTGCGCTCTCTTGAGGTAGAAGCACTGCTCATAAGGAACGAACTCATTTCAGAAGTACTACAAGGCCCATTAAGGCCTGGAGAATGGGGGTAGGAAGGTGGTAGGTGGGAGCGCAAAGGGATGGACTCCCCCTGGACCAAAGCTGATTGGAGAACTGGCGCCTGGGGGGAACATTACTAATGTCTATTTCCTGCCTCCACAGTTCGAGAAGGACAGAGTGAATCAAGTGCAAAATGTTGAAATTGAAGTATAAGATTTAATCCTGGCATGGTAAAAAAATTCCCCACATTTTATCAAAGAGTTATGTATTCTACAAACAGTGACGGAAATGCGTCTGAGTGCTAGCTAATAAAAAGATATTGGAGAACTACCACAGCATAAAAGGAAGAAGCTTTACTCCTGTAGAGAAGTGGGCATATAAAAGGCATATTCTGTGTCTGTAAGAGGAAAGTGAAAGAAAAGCACCAAAGCCCTCATGTCAGGGTCCCAACGTCAGAGCATGCCTGATGCTGTTTTCCAACCTCCAGAGGGAGAGAGAGGGGTGAGGTGAGATTGTTGGCTGTGACATGTCAGTGGTGGTGACGCCCTCGCACAGCAAGAGCAAAGGATTCTGGGGGAACATGACTCTGAGAGAATGTCAGCTCTGATGCATGGCAGCTCGTTGGAGGTGCTAATCAGAGCAGGGCTAGGCTCCTGCTAGGATCAGCCACTCTGCGCCTACATTAACCGCTTCACAGCTCCCCTGGCTACCGGGCCAGAGGTAGAAACACCAAACTGACAGGTTTTTGTGTCGAGATAAACATGCGTAACGCTTGAATGGACGTTACAAAAGGTTTAGCCGACTAGAACACCTTTTGGATTTCACAAAACATGAGGGACAAAAACATAAGGACACTTCTCCTTCTCCATGAACACACTGAGCAGACATTTCGAGTTGAGTTATTTGCCAAACGTCCCCATACATGTGTTTGGAAAAAAAAAATTGTACTCGAAAATAAAGAAAATAAAAACTAAAGCAACTAAAACCAATAGCCATTATTGGCACAAATAATAATAAAGCTGGGGTTGAAAAAAATATTCAGCTTTACTCTGCATTATTGTTATCATCATTACGTTAAAGCATTTTATGCCAGAAGGACGCAGGCCAGATATGTAAATGATAGAACAGATGAATCCATGTGTCACTACCTACGCGGAGCCTGGTATTTAGACCCTTCTGGACTTTGTGTGTCTCAATGCATGGCTTACAAGCATTTTTGAGTCATAATTGTAGACCTTCCACATCACTTTAAACTGTTGCATCTCATTCAGTAAATTATATAGATTTTGTTGTTACACTTGTGAGTCTAAAAGTATATTTTTTATTGGAGTAAGTAAATGTGCACAAATGATACATGATGTGTGTCATATATATCCTGTAGACAAGACATTTTGGAAGGCCTTGTAAAGGGGGGAAAAGACTTTGATTTTGATGATTTTGATTTGAAACTGCGCTGCATTTAATGTATCACCCCCTCAGTCTGCCAAAGGAAAACTAGCTGTTAAAACCAGATGAAGCTGGAGTTTCAGCATGATTTGGAGCTACAGCGGTCTTTGAAGAATAGTATGCCATTTTGTTTCCATGTTACCTGCTATTCTTACAGCTAAAACCCACAATGGCTAAAACTCGGTCAAATGAACAGTGCGTAGGTCACAGAGGCAGAGAAGAAAAAAAGATAAGGGAGAAATGCAACACAACAAAGGCGAGAGGCGAATACTTGTTAACGAATGATATGTAGGCGCTGCAGCTGCAGGCAGGTACGGTGGTCCATTGGGGACAAACAGTGCAGGCTGCTGAGATGGATTGCATGGAGTGCCGGACCCCCTGCAGCCACACAAACATCATTCTGCACTGAAATGCTCTAATTTTCTCTATACATGCCTATTCTAAACTGCTGGGCTTTTTCTTGTTCGAAGGAAATAAAGGTCAAGTGACTATGCCCTGACTTTCCAAGACTTCTGTGCTCAATGAAAGTTGCTGCGCAAAGTCAGAAAAGAAAAATTGCAAACAAACAAAGAAACAGTACAATGGGTGAAGAAAAACTTTTTGGCAAGCAAAGAGGAGCAAAGAGATGAAGTGTGAATATAGACCAGACTCTCTTTCAGGTCTGGAAAGAGTGAGCGGCTTGAATGTAAAAAGTTAATTATGGGCACATGCCCTGCTTTTTCGCTAGCCTCGCTGTGGCATTGTCAGGCTGAGGTATGTGGCTCTATGGGGTTTGTGGTCCACACAAAGGAGCAGGGAAGGAGAGCGTTGAGAAGAGGCCCCTTGGCTGGGCTCGCGGCATGGAACACTGTACAATTAGCCAGCCCCTGCGTTCTGCCGGCTTATAATTATCAGTGCTTGCCTTAATTGACTCCCCTAGCCTGCTGCAGAGGGACCCCCCCCCCCTCACACCTCTTTCCCCCCTGCTCGATGCAGGCCGCCAAGCGCCACGCCAGGCTCTCCAAAGTCATTTAGAAAAGCGCTCATATTTTCGACACAAAAAAAGGGGGAACATTTGGTGAGAGAGAATTCATCATCAGGTGTCTAGAGGTTTTCCTTAATAGAAAAGCTGAGTCCCACTGAGTGCGCTCCGTGTAGCGGCCAGCCACGCATGCTCAGGACCAGCAAGCCGCCATTCGCAGCGGGCCACAAGACATTAACATAATTTTATATAACACAGGCATCCGCACTGGAAATTTAATACATCTCAGCAAATACGAGACAGCCGTTTTGCATAATTTTTTTTCTCATTCTCCACCTTGCTGTCTCGCTCCCTCCTAGCTCTATCTGTCCTCCTTCCATGTCTCTCTCCTGTCTCGTCTCCGACCTGCCTCTCTTTCTCTCCTGCCGCCGCTCTCCTTTGCCCCCACCCCCTCCACAACCACCCCTCTATCCTCACCCCATGGTGCTGCTCTCACTAGGAGAGGGGAAGTTCATTACCTCAGCTAAATCAGAATTAGTCCCTTCATTTTGACGGGGCGAACTTCATTAGAAAGGCCCTTCCTTAATCCAGCAGGGAGAACTGATGAATCTACATGGGGGCAATAATTTGCTTCACGCAGCACATTCAGCCACTTCCTCCACACTGTCTCCCCCTTACTTTTTGCTGTCTTTCTGGCTTTATGTACTTATGGTTACATTTTTATTAGATCTACAACAAAAAACCTGAGAAAGGAAAACACCTGCATATAATTAACTAATGGCAGCAGAGATGGTGTAAGGAATGAGTTATGCTGTTTGGAATGTCCTGTCTCCCCAACTGACTTCAGGGTCTCTGGAGCAGCCATTGGCTGACACTCAAACACAGTCTGTGGGCCCGAGGTAACTATCTGGGTTTATAATGCTGTGACTATGTTCTAGTGTTTTAGGATACACAAATCTTTTCCTGTGCAATGTACATGAAAAATCTGAGATAGAAGGATAAATAGTATATTCTTATGAAAGTAAGACTTCTCTATCATTTTTGCTTTTCTTTTTCTAAAACCTACTTTACATTATGTTTGCAAGAATCTCTAAAGAGATGGAGCTTCAGCAGTCATCTGGATCCTTGCAACAAACTAGAGAGCAAAGAGATGTGAATCAGGACAGACAGCCCCTGACTGCCATACCACAGCGCCTGGTGTCAAACAGATGTGCAGCTTGGCAGCTACGCTCCCCAGAAAACAGAGATCCCACGATTCCAGGGTGGTGTTGGGCTGTGTTGCTCCCCCTCCCCCTTTCACCACTACCCCCGTCCCCCAACAGTCCCAACTCCCCCACACTGTGCCCCTGCAGTCGCCCTCCCTCATCACCTCCACACAGGGGTCCCCTGACTGGTAATCTCGTCCCTCAAATGTGAAATCTCCGACAGCGATGCCCCGCGCTTTTACCCCCTACCTCCATGGCTGATGGGTAAATTGGAATGGCGCACCCTGCTGGCGCAGAGAGCTCCGAACAGACAGCAGTACACACATGCTGAGGCACCCCTCGCACGCTCTGTCTAATATAGTGGACATGCACACTCTCTCTGAGCTGCAATATCCATGCACAGACACACGTCTACGCACAGATGTGCGCAGGGGAACAAACATACACATACGTACAGTCACACACTCATGAAAGCTTCAGGTAAATCACATAAAAGGCCTCATAAACACTCACACACACACACACACACACACACACACACACACACACACACACACACACACACACACACACACACACACACACACACACACACACACACACACACACACACACACACACACACACACACACACACACACACACACACACACACGCAGATACGACATAAGTGTTCTATGCATGATGTGTTCGCCCTCATCTGCATAAAGATTGAATATATGAAAAATAAACAGATAATAGGAACTGAATCAACATATGTTCAAATTTAAATGTGCATCATCTGAAATGGCTCAGCTTGGGTCCTTTTCCAGAAACTGCACCTGACTTCTGTTGCCATGGTTTCTATTATGTGTACAATATAGGACGGAACGGATAAACAGTGTAAACCACAGAGTAAATGTGCACATTGCTTGGCCCCAAGTGTGTGTGATAAGCACTGACAACTTGGTGTTTTTCAATAAGCATACTCTGTGAAACATTAATATATACTAACAGAGCAGAGGTTATTCTTTTTAAATGCGGCCAGGCATCAGGGTTGGATTTCCCAGAGGGCTGGTTTAGCTGTCCGAGGCTTCCACTCCATCTATCTGTCTGTTTTTCTCCTCAGTCGATGCTCTGAAGCATGCGTGAATGGTTGAGTCCACCGTCAAATCGCAGGGACGTCCTAAATAGTCAATGGGACCTGAAGGGGCTAAAGATCACTGCAGCAGAAGCCACAGAGGCCTTCCTGTCAAAGGCAGTGCTTTCAGGGGGCCAGGGGTGAGGGGAAGCCAGAGGGAGAGAGCCAGAGACATGACATACATTTCATTACACTTAAACCAACTGTGGGTTCAACTCAGAGCCCTGGATTTCCAATGGCGTCTCAAAGGATGGAGTAAGTGAAGGTGTATGAGAATGGTTTTTACAAAGAACACAATGGGTAGGTGGACAAAGGCAGGCAGCTGGACTAATTGCTTGGGGGCTTGAAGGAATATTTTTCTAAGTACTTCTGTTTAAAGCTGAATTTAGCGGCGTACGTCACTTTAGTGAACATTAAATGTCTAAGATGTAAATCTCCAGACTCCAGTTGCAATTACAAAGGATATTTAAGATTCACATTTCACAACTCTAATGTATTTATAATTTATTTTGTAATCACAATATTTTTTCTGTAATGCAGACACCATCAAACATTTTTTTTGACCAATCTTAAGTGTTCTACATTCTCTTTTGTTTACATTAAAGTGAGTGTGGTATAAAAAGTACCTCCTCTCTTTTCTGTGTTGACTGCCATCTAACGTTTAATTTCTGACCATAAATACTGCCGTAGATGGGTCTGAGATGAGAACGGAGAAAGCAGTACTTACTCCAGACATACCAAGAGTGGTCTTTTCAGCGAGAGCTCTCGTAGAGAGACTACTTGTCCATTAAGACTGTCAGAGGATGCTCTCAGAAATGAGAGGCCATATCCCTGGAGAGGACTACAGGGAGCATGCTCAGATTGGGGCTGGGGTTAAAGGCGTGTGGGCTGGATGGGCGCAGTGTAATCGCCAATTCAGCGCATGGTTAAGGGAATCTACAGGCCAACTTGGCTACATAGCTTCTTCGCTTCTGGGATCCACATTCTCTCAGAGCGGTGCAATTCAAAGATATTATTTTCGTCATCAGCGCTACAGTATGGAAAATATAATTTGCAGTCAACCTACTTTTCTTTACAAAGAAATGTTTACTTAACATTCCTTGGAGTATTATTAAAACGGCTATAGAATTACAAAACACTATTATTATTGCTCGCTTGGGGGGAGCCCCTGCTCATTAAGCTTCTAAGATGTCGTGGGTTTTGATTATTCCATCAGCTTCATTCTCTTATTATAGTGACAAACTCCTGCTATTTTGTTGCCAATCTCCTTCCAGCTGTCATATCTTTTGAAAGATCACAAAACCCTTCAAACACACTTGTGATATGTCTTCAGATTCACCAGACATTGCTTGATTCCCCCATTGAATTTGCAGGATTAACTTGAGGAAGAAACGTCTCATATTCTTTTACTGGTTGCTACGTCTGACATCAGAGTGTATGAGATTCGAGCATACTGGTATTGTCCAGGGGAGGGAACCCTCACTCTAACCGTCAGCGCTTCACCAAGTGGGACAGAGATGATTAAAACACACCATGGCTGTGACTGACAGACTCCCCACTGCTTCTAGAAGATGACATGTCTCCAAGTCACAGAAAAGCAACTCCTCTAATTTTAACTCTGACTATAACACCGACCCCCTCTGTCAAAACCCGCAAAAACAGCCATGCTGAGATTCTTAACCACTATAAAAGTGATAACAACTAAACAGAGAAATAAGTTTAAAAACAACAATGGGGAGGGAGGAGACAAAAGGGCTGAGAAGGCGCCATTTCCCTCCGGTGCACACAAACAGCAGGAACCTGTGAGCTTGTGACAACACCTTCAAACATTTCTGTTACTTTCACAGAAATATCTGAGGCTGATGCTCCAATGTGATGCTTCTGCAGCAGTCTTGTCCCAGCGCACATTCGACTTGGCAAGCTCTTGGTTACCAAAAAGAAAAAAACACTCTCCTAGCTGACTGTGTTTGACATTTGTCATGACAGGAATACAGTGAGAGAAAGAAGGAAAAAGAAGAGTGAGAGGTGGGAGGGGAAGAGGAAAATGGAGGAGTGGCAGAGAGTGATCGATGTGTGAAATTGTATGTGAAAAAAATAATTCGGCTTTCTCTGGGTTTGTTGCAATTCTCATTTTTTCATGATGAGGAGGACAGAGGGGGGTTTCCTGTTATTGTCACGTTGTGCAGAGCTCAGGGTCGCGTACTAAATGATTCACAGAAAACTGAATCTTTTACATTGGCGTCAGCAATTCAGCCAGGCGCCCTTGTGGGGGAATTCTTTTTGTGTGTTTTTATTGAAGTCTGCATTGAGCGCGCCCAAAAGCTCTGACAGGGGGCCCCCGAGGGCGCTTGTCTTCACCTCCAAATCATAAGATGGAGAGACGAAGCTCCCTCTGTGCTCTAAATTATACCCCTCAACACCCCCTCTTGCACACAGACTTGCAACCCTGCCCTCCCCACCCAAAAAAATAAAACAGAGGCAGAGAAGAAAAGCCTTCAGTAATACAGTCCCAGTGGAGGGCTCCACGATCGCTCTGCGCTGCTGGAACAGCTGACAGGCTCGATGCGTCGGGTCCATTCCCTGCGGTCTGTCAGAGTTGGTGCTACAGCATGACGGTTAGTACTTCTTCTCTGGGGATGTGCCTCCTTTGCTTGCCCCTACGTGCCCCTCACATGACTGGCCCCTTCACTGACCCATGGAAGCTCCATGGCTTTGCCCCAATTACTGCTGCGGGTAGGTAAAACTCTAGGTTACACGCCCTCTTATGTCTCTTTACCTTATCACTGCTCCCCAATGAGTGGGAGACCCATCTGTGGCTCCTGGCACATTCATACGAAGTTGGGGGGAACAAGCAAAAAAGGGCAGAAGGAGGTGTGGGTGTTACAAGAGAGTGGGTGTAATTTGATCGGCGGGCACAGCTGCAAAAACAGGGATATCGAGGAATTTCTGTCTGCTAGATGGAATTGACTTTGCATGAATGGCCCCTCTTTTCCCCCCAAAATGGGCCATTTTCCACATGTCAATGGATATGACAACCTGTCCAGTTATTTGAGTGTAATACTGGAGCTGCAGAACCAGCTCGGGGTAGCTTGTGTCTTTTCTCGAGCTGTGAAATTCTCCCTCTCTGGCTGTCTTTGCTAAAGACCTCATCCAAGTCCTGCTGCCTGACCTGTCAAAAGCAGCCCCATCCTCTCGAAAATGCTTCCCCCCCTCCCCCCCCAAAAAAAAAAAAAAAAAAAAAAAAAAAAGGAAATAAACCAACAACTGCTGGCAGGGTCAGAGGGCAGCTGCTCTGGGTGCCTGGACTCTGGCAAGCCCTCTGATTGGTGGAAAGGGCAGTGAGTAAAAGAGAATCTTTTCAAAGTGAAATCTCCAGCTGATGGCTTAGAGCTCCACACCCCACAGTTTGTTTCTCTTGCTGCTGTCAGGAGTTTTGCCCGAGCCATTTGGAAGGATTAGAAAAAGTGGGGGAAGAAAAAAAAACTCAACTGGCCAGATTGTGTGTATGGTACAGTCTGAGTGATGGCTCCAGGACCCCTCGGAGAGTGATAAACCTTTGACCTTGACAGCCCCCTGTGGTGACCCCTGACCTCTGGCTTTGTGCCACAGACTCGGTAAGACAGGTGCAGGCAGGAGAGTGACCACACCCCCACTGTCTCGGCCAAAATCTCGCCCATCCGACCTACAGTACCTGTCCTGATAGTCTGGACACTGAAAACTAAGCGAGGGAGAAGAAACAGCAACTGATGTTACTAAGTCATGTTAGAGGAAGCATTGCAGCCAATATACAGTTGCTCCACCAATACTGCAAAATCTACATCAATCAGTAGAAAATTATACAAAACAGCTGCTGGAGAATAAAATGGTTAAAGAGAAATCGGAGAGCTGGGTAGAAACTTGGGTAGTGGCACAGAGGCCCTAAATCAAATCTGAGAATGGAAGTATAAATTCAGTTTTTAAAAAAAAAACACTTTGTAAAATGACACATAATGTTATGTAAGAAATAAAAGTGTGGATTAAAGGGAAGGCACACTGACACGTCACGCGTTTTTCTGCTGCGCAGCGGGCACTAGCTCCAAGGTCGCGCCAGTCCGCGCCAGTCTTTCCGCAGATCCATTTCCTCTCCCTAGGCACTTCCCTCATGTTGTTGGCCCAGTGATTCAGTGCCTTGCATTAAGAGCAATTCACCTGCCTCCGGCGTCCCAGCGGCACAGGTCCCCTGGGGAAACCAGGTGGAGCATAAAAAAGTTCCACATATGGTAAAGTCAAGCTGCTCGGAGGCTGCCGAGTGTCTGCTGTGGGGATAGAGGCTCCTAAAAGGCCCAGCTGGTACTTGGAAAAGGGCTTCTGCATTACTACACCTCAGTGTCTGTTTGGGCTCCCCTTTGGAAAGTGTTGGCCGGCGCACATGACCAGCCATTTTAGATTTCTCCCTCTACCCCGCCTCATCCCTCGCTCCCTCCCGTCTTCCAACTGGTTCTGTATCCAATTGAACATTTGGTCCTCCACTGCTGGTTAATCAAATTCCTCCATCTGGCCCCCCTATCCCTGTGGAACACAAAAGGTGCAGCCTGAGCCCGGGTCCAAGTGCATATTGGGAGGGAGGAGGGGGATGGAGACAGGGACTGCCTACCTAACTTACACAGCCCAGTCAACTAGATCAGGTAGAGAGCACGAGGCCAGGCCTGATCGTTTTGGGCAAACAGGAACAGCTTGGGACTAAGTATCAGAGCCCTGCTGTTCATATAGAGCTCAGGGACAGCAGTGGGTTCATATGACAGTAGGAGGGTTTTATGAGCTAATACCTCCACATACACTGTAGAATACAGAATAGAGTGCTGCATAAGCACTACTGGCTCCAACAGAAGGCAAGCAGTGCAAGTCTCCAAAGCAGTAGAGGGCACTGTTTTTGAAAAACATTGTCCAGCAACAAAGCAATACGGAAGAAAAGGAAAATAAAGACATTTATGTTGAAGCTGTGAATTCGCTTGTTGTCTTCTTACACTGCTTCCTTGAGTTCAAAGTGGCAGTGTGTCAGTAGCTAAGCAGCGCCTAAGCCTTTACTCTGATCAAAAAGAGCTATCTTAAGATATCACACAAAGCCAGCAGTGATCTTTTAATTCCCTGGAGAGACTATCCAGCCTTCACAAAATATCGCATTAACTACATATTTATTAGAAGAGACCTTTCAAAAAGCCGTCCTGCCTCTCGGAGTTAAACAGGTTTCAAAGTGCAGTCACTTTCACAAAATGCTTCCCTCACAACTATGACACATCTAGCTGATGGCGGCTGCTCTTTGCTCTTATTCAGCAGGAGAACCTGAGGCGAGGTGAAGACGGGGACATAAATTCAGTAACAGACACAGAAACACATGGCATCTCAAGTGCTAGCTCTGCCCTTCCACAATATCTATTGTACGATTTCTATTCATGTCCAACCATCCTTTCCCCCTGCCAGGTGGCAAAACATGTGTCAATAATTAAACTGCTTTTACATAACAGGATACAGGAACACAATGCAATTTGCTCCCCATATTTCATTGGGCCTTTATGAAAGCACATGAGAGAGTGTAATTAATCAAACCACTGGAATATGTGAACGGCAATTTCCACTTAATGGCACTTACAGGGATTGGGTCCCTTAAGCACCACGTTCTGTCTACCAAACGAGCGGGCTTCATTTTCATCTTCATAGTTCAGACAATAAAACCTGGTGTGGATGTTAAACAACACCCATTTGACATTATGAAGTCTGAAAACAACATCCCTTTGGGTCCATGCAGCCTGGCATCGTGCTTTTGGCCATGCCATAACTGCAATGTGCTCATCTTGAGTTAAGGATGAACGGATACAGGTATATGTGTGGAACTGTCCTGCTTAGATTTCAGAAATTAATATTATTTTTAATGATCTTTCTTTGACCTCAAAACTGAGAGTCCAGTATTCACTTAACCACAGGAGGCTAACCACCTCCCAGCCAGTGACAGGAAGAGGATCATTCACTGCTTTTAGTGGCTTTCTGTGAGAAGATGGTCCTAGTCTAAATGGCACCCATGTCCCTAAAAGTGTTTCTCTCTCCCCCACCTCTCTTTCTCTCCCTCTGCCTCTCCAAAGACTCCTCTAAGTGCAGCATCTTGTTTCAGTAATTCAGCCAGGGCAGAGACAGTGGAGAGAGGAAAGTAATCGATTTCTCTCTCATTTGGTTCCTCCTAGACTTGCTGTAAGGCCTCTTAGGGGAGTTCTGGACTATTGGACAGGACAATGTTATGGGAAGGAGTGTCATTGCGTTTAAGGTCATCGTTACACCGAGGTTTCATTTTGAGTGTATTTTTTATTGGTATATGGAACACAGTAGACAAAACAAACAATGCTGCCACTATTTCCAGGATGGCAGACATCAAGACGTGCCCTGCCTGTTCATAACGGCAGCACCATTTGAATGAGAGACAAATATCATGTGCTACAGCAATATGATCCACTGTAGAGATACACTCAGAAAACTGCTGCAAAGTACCAAGCTTTTAGTAAGGTCCATAGGTAAACCTTGTGGCTATAAAAAAGATACCATTGCTAAATAATTTAGAGGAAATGCCTTTACTGTATGATTACTATTTCTGCTCCATGCTTTATATCTAAAAGAAGAATACAAAAATGAAACTGGAAACAGAAAAAGCCAGTTTCTTAATGTAGCATTACAGGGCAAGGATGTCTTCTTTTCAACCTGTTTGCCTCCAAACCTGCCCTCATCAACAGGTTTGTGGCAGGTTCAGCCAGTTTGCATCTCTTCTGCGTTTGGGTCTCTTTATGGTTTCTAATCATTCACTCTGTGTTTCAACTCCATGCCAGCCTGCTAAATTCTTAATAACCGTCAGTAACTCTCAGGTTGAGCTTTCCATTCATTTACATCTGATTGAGATATTCTTGCACAAAACCAATTAAAAATGCAATATAACTACCTGCAGATCTTGGCATGCATTATTTTCAAAATAGAGACCAATCTCACGTGTCATTAAGAGTGCAGCAGCTGCAATACAAACAAGACAAATCTATCTATTGTTTATTACCTCCTCAGGCTTTTTACCCAGAGGGCAGAATAAGAGAGGGAGGGGCAGAGGTCAGCGTAATTACCATTCACTGCTTCCTTAGAGTCAGACAGTGCTAAGACATGCATTGGCAAATTCCATGGCAGCATCGTATATCACATTACCATAAAACCCCAAAGAGCTAACCTTTGTTCAATTCCATTTGATTCTAAGAGAGAAAAACACTGACAGCCTCTTCCAGCCTCACTGTTTCAAGAGTTCAGTTGTTTGTCTTTCAGTCTTGTGACTGCTCTTGCTAAAGATGTGCTATTCCAAAAATAAAGCGTCAGGGGACACGGGGGATCACTGAATCATCCTGGGTAGAATATCACTTCATCTGGAGAGCTTCAAGGTTCGGTCTCAAACTATGCCTGAGAAAAAAGGCAGTTTTGTCTTCAAAATGATACTCAATGTTTAGCTCCAAGCCACTCTAAACACAGTCTAATTCAATAATTTTGTATTTCTGCTGTTGCTCACATTCTGATTAACAATTACATAGATTAATGTTTTTTCTTCAACATTCAATACGGTGCCCCTGGTAACAAAGAATTCAACTACAATCGCTCTCCATTTTGGTTTCTGTTGACAAACAACAATGCGCTACCATTTGCAGCATCAGTGCACTCTAAAATGCCTGATGACTGAAAATGTGAACACCAGCGCTGACAGAATGTGAAATACTGTTACTGAGCAGAGGAAGCTCAGTGGCAATGTCTTCAGTCATGCTTAAAGCCAATGGCTTCAGCTCTTTGGAGCAAAATCTTCAGGCAGCATGGAAGGACAAAATGTTGCCATGGAGGATGAAAGAAATGCAAAGATAAGAAACAAGTAATAAGCTGATGCACAGAGAGAAACAGAGAAAAGAGAGAAATGCAGAAAATGCAAACCAAAGAAATACAAATACAGGAAAGGGCAGAGAGGAGAAGAGGAGAAGCTAAATGTTAGGAAATAAAGGGGGAAAGAAAAAAGAAAGAAAGAGAGAGAACGGAAGAAAGAAAGAACGAACGAACGAACGAACGAACGAAAGAAAGAAAGAAAGAAAGAAAGAAAGAAAGAAAGAAAGAAAGAAAGAAAGAAAGAAAGAAAGAAAGAAAGAAAGAAAGAAAGAAAGAAAAAGAGATCTGTGAATTTCCCCTTCCTCCCCTGAGACCTCCCTTGATGCCAAGCATTCATCATCCAGCCTCTAATATCAGTTATTCTGTGGCTCCTCTGCTTACAGCAGAATTAATTTCTGCTTTAATTACTCTCATCGGCGGAATGCTGATGAAGGAGAGGGACGAGGCATTCTGGGACTCGGGCCTCATTCCACCGCTTTAATTTGAATGAATTCCACCCGGAGACGCTGGCAAACAACTGGCAGCCGAGCCCCGGGAGCCACTCTGGGACTGCGCAGAAGAGCTGCAGCCGTGGCCCCCACCAACCAAGCTACCTTGTGTGTGCGTGCCTGTGTGCGCTTCCGTGCTTGTGTGTATTATGTGGAGCGAGTTGATTGTGCGCGAGGCCGTGTGCTGAAGTGAAAAGGTAGGGAGAGAGAACACACAAGATGAGGAAAAGAGGAAAATGGATTGACAGATTAAGTGATGAGTGTGTGCAGTGCGTCAGCGTGTTTACAGTGTTTGTGCATGAAGTAGCATGAGCCTTGCATCCACGTAAATATACTCAAGGATATGGGGTGAGAAAGTAGAACTTGTATAGAAAACAAACAGTGAATGATTTCATACAGAGAGAAACAGTGAAAACAGGTCCATACTGACGCAAAACATATGAAATATGAACAACACCACTGACTGCAGCCCACTGTGTAACACAACTGTTAGTTTGAGAGCAAAAATCATTAATACTTAATTTGATTATTCCAGATATGGCACATCACATTCTCCAACAAACCCACAGTCTATGTATCATACAAGAAGTAGCAGTATAAAAGGGAAAAATAACTGTATGAATAGGAAAAGGTTGTATGTGGGAGATGCACATAGTCCATATTTGCATAATGAAAATAACTGCGGAAACAGTATAATACCACAGCAACCCCGGCAGAGGAGCAGAGAGAGGGGCTATAATTGACTTTTCTCCAAGCCAGCTTGGTAGTTACAGAATGTAGCATATTGGATAAGGATTGTGATTGATTATGTTGGTCTGCCATACCGATTCGTTTGATTAAATGTAACCACGGGTTTCTTTTCCAAGCCCTAATGAAGCAGCAATTTGAAACTGAGAGACTGGAGGAGGTTGAGCCAGACTGCTTTCAGCCCAACACCGTCTATCTATGTTTGTATGAGGCTTCAAAAACAGGAGTTACTGGAGTTCTGCTGTAACAAACAAAATAAAATAAAAACTTTAGAAGTCAGTTTTTTTTGGCTGATTAACACAATTAAGGACACTAGACGATTTATTAAAAAAACAAAAAACAAAACTCTTAATTCAATGCAAACACATTTCGTATTAATGCTCTGTTGCTGGTATGGCCTGAAATAATAGAAATATTTTAATGCAATGAATAATTATGTGGCGCAGATCTCTGCGGGGAAAACATACATTTCCCCACACAGCAGTAACATAACTATAATTAATATGTATGCTGGTATTGTGTAAGAGGAAGATTCTTACAATCATGATCGGGTGTTAAAAAAATGACTTCCAGTCATTCATTAGCGCTTTATAACATCATCCCACATAACACAATTCATCTCCTCCAATTTTATGTTCCGAGCCATCCCTCTGCTAGTTCGGCAGAGGGCAGGGAGGTAGGTAGGTGTGACCTCCACCGACCCTGAAACCTCTGGACAGGTGGGCGGTGGCCTACGTGCACTGTCCGTTTTGGCAGCAGTTCTCTTCCCTCCCCGGCAGGTAGCTCAGGCCATGATGAGCAGCTGGGTCGCAAACACTAAGCACATTAATATCTTCTTAATGATAACAATCATTATGGCATAAGCACCTTCCCCAAAGTGGGAAGGCTCACGGAATGTGCCAGAGTAGCATCATCGTTAAGGTAAAAAAAAAAAAAAAAAAAAAAAAAAAAACCTGAGATGAAATGACTCTTTTAATGGCCAGCAACTTACAGCCACCAGGATAATGCAGGCACTAATGTAATAATGTGATAATGAGATACATCGACGACATCAGGGAGAACAAAAACTCAATGAAACCGCTGTGAATCAATAAATGAAATCTGTACTTAAAACTAGCTCTGATACAATTACCAACGCAGACGGAACCTACATTATTCTGCATATGAATGCATCACTGACATACTTGTATGTTTTAATTAGTACAAACTACCTCTAAGACAAATTTCCTTATGCCTCACAGCTTTTTTTTTTGAGTTAGTGGAGCACTTCACCACCGTGTCTCCCTGTGCCTTTGAATCCATGAAGCGCTACACAGTATTTCCCATATACTCGCCTCATTTAATATAACTGTCAGTATTCACCTATCACAGGCCATTATCTGTCTCATCCACGTTCATTATTGAAGCTAATGATCTGTTGTCCTCTCTGCTCCCCATTGAAGGAGGACTACATTAAAAGTCTCTTACTAACTTAATTAGTAATTATAAATGTTAAAAGATTAATCAGAGAGTGAGTGGCTTAAGGTTTACGTCTCTAGGCAGTGGTGGGACAAATGGAGAGACAAAGAGGCCATGTCGCTTCAGTGTTCACACTCCACCGTCATGCTAGAAATAGAACAAGACGTTATGCAGAGAGTGGAAAGTGTAACCATTTTACCTTCAATGCAGCAATGTCACTTTTTTTTTTTTATCATTGTGTTTGCATGTGATCAGACAGAGAGGCATAAAGCTAAATATTATTTGAAGTACAAAAAATGTGATTTGAAACATGCTGAGAGAACTTGTGTGCTTTTAGCTGCCTGTAATTCTTGCAGGCAAATTTAGCATCTTGTTTCCATTCTATAATGGACATAACAAGTACTACTGTAGTTGATATAATGCTGTTACAGGAAGAAGCATTTAATATGGTAACCTATGAAGCATGCAGTACTCACATTATCTCTTTCTAACAAGATGGAAATAGATCCCCTTAATTAAATCCTGGGTGTACACTAATTCCTTACTAAATCTGCACCTCTCTGACAATTCCACATCAGCAACACCGTGCACTCCAGTAAACATATAAGTACTGATATCAACATTAAACCTTAATAACTAATAAAGCTTTCATCTAGTGAGTTCCTGTGTGATTTCCATTAATGTGAGGGGAATCGCCCAGGACCATCTCCTTGTTTTCCGGAGTATGTTGATGCTCAAGCCGGGGGCTCGGTACTCTCGGTGCAGGAGGAAAACAAGAGAGAACTTTAGTTGCGCTGGGTTGTGGAATGGTAGAGATGCAAATTTCTGCCTGAACTTCCACCACATCTGTGAGAGAAACTGCTTTACTTTAATTGGACAAGCATTTAAATGTTTCAGAGACTCAATGTGCACCGAAGACAGAGAAAATACAGAGTGCAGATTGTAAAGACAAGCAAAGATTTAACGGTAAACAATCCGTTTTGCAGCTCTGCCCTCTCTGTTTTAGAGGAGAAATGTTGGTGCTTTGACTGTTGAACAGGGAGTCGTATCACACAAGACACACAGAGTGGGGTGATGGTAGGGGCCTGGCTGGTGGCCCGCAGCACCTGAAACCTATTAAGAGAGCTTTGGAACATTCCAGAGGGTTCTTCCACTTTGGCCAGAGGGCATCGTAAAGGTCCTCTCAGAGAGGGCTGATGCGACTCAGACACTGACAAACAGGCCGCAAGGTGAACCACTAAACCCAGAATGTGATATGAATGAGCGTGACATCCCAGAATAATGCAAACTGAGGTATTTTTGTTGTCTTTAGGAAGAAAACAAGAGTCCACTGGATCCCAAACTTGGCTACAGTTTCTGCACGTAGGTTCACAAGAAGTTTGTCTTCATAAAGAAGCACTATGATTAAACACATTTACCGTTGGCAAGCAAAGCAAAACTTTTGTCAACTTTTTATCAAATGGTTTGCCATCTGGACTTAAAACAGTAAGGGGCCCAACAGTGTGCTAACACTAAAAACAAACATGCATAAACACAGACAAACTGCTGCCAAATTTCTTGGAGATAGCCATATCTTCTCTATGTGTGTGTGTATATATACTGTATGTATTTTAGTGTTACCAAGGCCCATCTCTTTGGCTAGATCTGTGTCCATGCCTCAGTGTTATGCTCACTGGGTTTAGCTCTATGGGTGTCTGTGGCCTCTCCTCTGGCCGCCCGTGTCCATTTGCTCTGCGGGTATGGCAGGCCTGAGCTGACAGATGGCCGCCCCTCTCCATTCCGCTCCAGAGTAACACAGTAACTGGTTTTTCCTCCGCCGTTGACCTTGCCACAGCCAGCCAGCTATCCAGGCTGGCACTCGGCCTGTCGAACAGGAGGGTAATGAAGTCCAGCGCTGCTCACATGATTATTAAGGCTTTGACGCTGGGGGGCCTTTCAGAACCCTATTCCCCTCCCCTCTCCTCCCCTGTCTGCCATTCACACAGCCAAAGTTTGATGAGGATAGTCATTCGTTACATGGTACTTTGGAAAACCACCATTGTGCTCCATAAAGAGAGCTAAAACTTTTTTACCGAACTCTTTTGGAGTTTGTTTGTATTCTAAAACAAACCTCCCTGCCCCTATGAAGTGTACTTAACAGCAGGTTAGAGAACAACACTGGAACTCTTTCCTATTCAGCAGCATATGATAGCTACCGGTGTCGCCGTGCACATGCCATTCCAGAAACACACCAAGTAAGAGCCACTACACAAAGTTAGGTCAGATCTGTCACACTACTATTGGTGCCGACAACCTCTAAAAGCAATGCAGTTCAGCGGCCGCGGGCCATTTTGCTCTCACTGTAATTCTCCCTTACCACAAGCATCTCTAGGCACGCCTGGAACCCCAATCCCATCAGGGCCCAACTGGGATTTGAGAGGTGTAGGTTGCAGCTCTGACCTTTACTAAGGCAGGACTGTCTGTTTGCACTTCTCCCATAAGCCCCCCTCCAGTCAGACTGCTAAGCAACCCCATCAGACCAGGGGTGCGCATGCACCTCCGGCCTTGGTGACATCTCAGAGACCATGGGGAGGTGGAGTAATGCAGAGGTTAATTCTGATCATCCAGTATTTATGGGCTTCACTTCAGAACAAGGGTTGGCATTAACACTCTAAAGGAGACATCTCTTCTGGATATCAATAAAACATAGCAGAAGGACAGAAGGAGGCTACCTTTATTCAGGTTGTGCAAGTTCCCAACTTATAGACAACGTCTTTAAATTCAATCTAAATATGCATAAGTTATTCAAATCTAAATTATCGTATTAAGATTGTAATTTACGTTGTATAGTAATTAACCAGCCAATCACTGAGAGGAATTTGCCCCAAGTCGCCATGGTGACATCAACCTACCAATTGCAATGCAGTAAGGGGCAGCAAGTGTTCGCTCGGAGTTTGTACAAACAGGCTGTATGAACTGAGAGCATCAGATATTTTCTCACATGTTGGCCTAGTCTGTGAGGTGTGGGGAAATGTCAGGAAAATCAATAGATAAGGACCACATCAGACTGAGCTTGTCTGGCCTAGCAACAGAGCATCCCCATGGTGATGTCAATTACCTCTGCTTTACAACAAAAACACCAGGAAGAGCAAAACAGTCTTTGCAATGCTGTAAAACTTTTAATGCAGTCTCCTGGTTACATTGAGGAATTTGTAAGGAACTTCTTCCTTTTCTCGTTTTTCCATCCAGACAGGTAAGTAAGACAGTGAGTGTGAGAATCTTATTGATAACTCTTTTTTGCAGCTCACTCTGATTCTTATTCTCCTCATGGACCCCACATTAGTCAGGGAGAGGTATAATGTAACGAGCAGTAAGGTGCGCATAATTGCATATTAGCAGCAACACACTTGGCTGCACGGGAGGTGACTATGCTAACGAACAGAGAGGCGTTATTAATCACCAATTAATAAAAGCAGGCAGATATCACACTCACTATATGGCATGCATGGTTTCCTTTGTTTCCAGTAGCTGGTCCAAACTTGTTCTTTTATTTATTTCATAAGATTGATCCTGTTCCTGTTCTGTGTAGTTTATTGAGTTCTGACTCTGATCCAGCCCCCTAGGAGGCAAATGAGGAGTGTTTGGTCATGTTTGTTAACAGATTACATTTGTATGCTCTATATGAATGAGTCCTAGAAACGGAGGGAACACCATCAGACAGACCTGATCAAAGAGGATTATCGGAAAAGAAACAAAGAATGAAAATAACACATTCTGTTTATGCATCAGGAGTAAAAAAAAAAAAAAAAGCACTTAATGGAGTAGTAAATGTGTTGCCACCAGGGCAGAGACAGTGATGGAGACCATATAATCAACATACACTGGCCAAGTTGCTCTAGGGGCCCAAGACAAGAGGATATGTGTCAAGGATAATTTGCGGCCCTTAGCAAGAAACAAAACAAGGCTTTCAGCTTCAAATACTGTTACAGTGTGCCTCCTGTTGGTTCCACCACTAACAGCCAGCACAGTGTGTTTTGCCAGGTTGGAGCTAATATGAAAATGTGAGAGCTATGTACTAAGACAGAGGAAAATTAAGAGATAGAGAACAGAGAGGAGGAGGAGAAACTAGAGGAGAGCTAAAGGCCTCTCACTCGCTCTCCTCTTCAGCTCTGTAACGGCCCACAGTGCCTGCTTCACACAGAGCGGCCAGCTGTACAGCAAATGTGCCTTTCCCTCTCCGCCCCCAAACCTTTCCACCCCTCCAGTGCCCCCCTTTGCCTGGGCCGACCAGGCCACCGGCTCCTCTCTGTGAGAGAAAGCTCCTCCCTGACTTGGCTTCAAGCTCAGTGCTGTCACCAACCCAAAAAATCTGTAGAGGTGACCCCAAAAACACTTTTCCGGGATGTGGTTTGGTTTGCTTGTTTACAATTTTCCTTCTGAGCACTGCCACCTTGGCAGTAGATGCTTGGAATGGTCAGGAGTGAGATGAGTAGTAGATTGAAAGCAGATATAACAAAAGCAAAAAAAAAAGCAAAACCCCCTTTCACCTTCAAAACACTTTAAGACAGAGCCCATGCTTCAAAACATGTCAGGGCTCTGAAAATCCACACAGGGACATTTGAAACAGTGCGATAAATGGGCCAAACGTGCCCCCCATGAGGCTCCAAATGTCATAGTTTACACTGGGGTCAAAGTGAAGCAATGGGGTGGCATGATGGCATGCTGATAAAACCAAACAGGCTTTTGTGTCAATGAAAGACCTTCAAAGGTCCTCTTAAAAAAAAAAAAAAAAAAGATGACTTTTTGAAAGTACTATAATTTTAAATATCTTTTCCAATGCAGTTACTACAGATGAAAATAGAAAACCGTATTGATGGACAGATTTGTGTTCTAATGTTAAAGATAAATAGAAAATGAAAGGATTGATAGTGACTGCAACAGCTGAAAGCTGTATAAATCTGTGTGTCTCTGGAGAAAAATCGGACACCCTCAATTCTGTAAGTGTGCCATGCCAAAAAAACTCTAAACTAAAGAGTGGCCAGCTGTCTTCTGGCCTGCTATTAAATTGCTCCTTGGATGGTGGCGATATCATTTTTTTCTCCATAGGAGTATCACACCAGGTCCCCAAACAGAGCGACCAGCTGTACAGCAAATGTGTACTGATCCATCTGGGCCCTAGCAGGCTGCAGCCTCCATCTTAAGACACGTGGGGCCATTCACAGGCTTGGCTGGGGCTGGTCTGCAACACACCCTACTGCACCCACAGCCTCCTCCTTGCCTTTCATTTACCTCCATTATGATAGTAAATGTTGAGTAGCTGAGCACCACAACTGCCCTTTATGTCTGAACCAGGACCGTCATCATCTGAGTGTAATATCCATGCATCAAAATGTGCTGGCAATCATACAGAAGAAGCAGCCACGGCCACCTCAGCCTGATGGGAGGAGGTGAGGGTGGAGGCTCATTGCACTTGGTTTGAGGAGACTATTGTATTACAAAGGCAGCTAATATGGACTCGTCTGGGTGAGACAGGCTCAGGTTTTGTTGTTCCATACACTTAGCAGTATGGTTATGTCACGGCACATCACTATATATAGAGTTATCAGTGTGAACTGACACCATGGAGCGGGGCATGGATGAAAACAACACCCCTATGAATCCAGCGTCTGCTCCATTACCTACGCTAATAACGCTGACAGCTGAGCAGCGATGACCCCAGCCCCCTGTTTCCCCTCTCCTGTGCAGATGGCCATTAAAAGGAGAAAGTGTCCCTTTTTTCTGTAGAGAAGGTATTTAGAGCCTTTCCAAATGAGTATTTTTTTTCTCTATGTTTTTGGCCCAAACTTGCTTTTGCAGTGATTTTTGGCTGGATTGAATTTGACCATATTCTACATTAAAAGGGACAAATTCTTCTGAAGCTATGCAAGACCACAAGATTAACATTTGTAAGACAGCTAACACTTTTCTAAAAGATTATTTCCTGGGCTTTTTATGCCTTTATTTGATAGTGACAGTGGAGATAGACAGAAAATCAGGGAAATGACATGCGGTAAAGGTGATGTCAAGTGAGGATCAAACCGGAGACTCACCGCTCAGGGCCTTTGCACCCATGTAGTATGCACCCTAACCACTCAGCTACTGGGTTGCCTCAATAACTCAGCTAACACAATGCATGTTTTCCTTTATGCACCGTCAGTTAAACTCATTTTCTTTACTTTACTTTTCTCTATTCAGTTCCCTTTTTGTTTTGTTCCTCTTTGTTTGTTTGACAAGTTCATATTATGATGAGTTTTGTTTTTTCCATATTTTAGAGATCACAAAACAAATGCATCTAACAGAAACCCTTTTGAGAAGTCAGATGAAAGCCGTGATCATGTTGAATACAAAGCAATGGCATATCAGAGAAGTAAGACATCAGACAATAACCCAATCACCTATCCTCCTGTTATCTTAAGCTGTCTGAATTCCACTATTATGGGGGAACTGTGTGCTTGTGCGGCTGAAAGACATAAAATAACCAGTAGGGGGGTTTGTTTTCTACCCTCCCAGTGTGCTCCGTGCCTGCCTTTGCGAGAGAAAGGACTAATGCTGGCATGGTACTGTATTAGGCACCCCCAGTAGACTAGTGGGTGAGCAGATCGCAAAGATGAATACAAAATACACACCTACACACTCTCAGCTCGTCTCTCTCTTTTGCAAATACACCGCAGCATCAAAATCACAAATCACATGCTTCTGATTGTTTATGCACAAACAGTGGGTCCCTGATAGAATTGCCTACCGGTCCTGATAGAATTGCCCACCGTGTTTAAATTCACCTGCGCCTAGAAGCGTGTCCCAAACAGAGAGGCAGTTTGGTTCCAGATCAATGAGTCTCTCTCCCACTGAAGACAACAGATAATGCAGTGTAATGAAAGAGCCGCCAAACGAGCTGAATAAATGAATGAATAAAGGAACGTGAGACCGGAATTCAGACGCCTACTTACTGCAGGCAAGAAAACCTGTTTTCCAATTGTCTGTTCCCTATAAATTATTCTGCCTGCATACAAATGACAACAAAAGTGAAGACATTTTGAAAATGTGGAGGTTTGTGTTAAACCTGCACTCTTAGTTTAGAAATCTCATGAAAGGAAATGCAAAATTTGGTATAATTTTTTGACATATAAAGTCTAAGTCATGAAGTCCATTTTTTCAGTTGATTTGACGTCATTATAGGCACAAAGCATGAATATATGCTACCAAATGTATTCAGATCTCAGTCATCTGAACAGAGTTCTTATGTGAAGAGACACAATCAACAAACAAACAAACAAAAAATACAGCAGCAATGTGGAGATTTTTTTGAAATTGTTGGATAATATTTGGAATTTTAAACAGTTTAAATAAAATCTTTTCAGCATTTAAAATATTTCAATAATCTGTATGTTTCCACGACTTCAAACTACCTTAATTACAGAGTGGTTTGAAGTAGAGAGATTCTGCTTCACAAGCATGCACACGTACTAAATTATACCATTCACATGCATGGACAAATGAAGCTCACAGGTTTATGAATGCACAACACTGGGGATGCAGTTGATGGTCAAAATAATAAAATAATTCCACCTATTTGGTGATGTGATCCAGATACTTGTAAGCCTGAATGAGACAGGGTCAAATATTTTATTACATATATCACATCAATCCTTTGTATGTGATTCATCTTGAAAATTGAAAATTAGTAGGAAAAAACTATGTCTAAAATTGATTGATTAAAAGGATCAAATATTTGTTGTGAAGTTGGGAGAATTTTCCTTAAGGATTTGTGTGCTGTATTTATGACAGTCACACAAAATCATTCAATTTAATATTTATATGACACACCTAGTATAAAAGCCAGATTGCTTATATTTATTCTACATTTTAGAAATACTTTAGGAAATGTGGAAGAGCAGTTTTGTATTAACTACAATATACTACACAAGCACAAGTATTTTATGACTTTGTTGCAGGAGTGCAACAGAAATCATAATAGATGAAAGGGAAAGAGTTTCCTACCCAGCATGTGGTTGGCCACGTGAACTTGGATGTCCCATTCACTGTAGAACACCATCTGACATTTGATGCACTGGTACGTCTTCTTCTGTAAATTAGAGGAAAGGGATTATATTCCAGTTTTCATAAAAATAAAAACCATTACATACTAGAAATAATTTTTGCTTTTCAAATTTAATATGGTGATACAAAATGTGTAAATGTCAGCCTGTTTTTTTTATTCGCTATTTAACCTTATTCACAACAATACCTCTTCAGTTTGTGAGGGACTGGCTCTGGGCATGGGGGACACCTGGGGAGTCTTGAGCTGCCCGCTATTGCTGTCACCACCCTGTTCCCGATGCACTGTCTGGATGTGGTTTTGCAACTCGGCTTCAGTCTCAAACTTCACGTTGCAGCTGGAGCACCGCGTCTTGGCTGCGGAGGATGACGATGTGGAAGAGGATGAAGACGATGAAGAAACAGCTTTGCCTTTCCCATCTCCAGGACTGAGACTCTCCCCCTGGATCCATGCGGCAGCAGTGGTTGCTGGAGTGGTGGCTCCACCATGCTGCTGCTGTTGCCGTCCTCCATTCACTGTTGGGCTGGAGCTCTTGGAGCCAGCGGCCGTCACACAGGATGCACACAGTCCGTAAGGCAGTCCGTTGATGTCCAGCTTCACCAGGTCTTGTTTGGACCGGAAATCTTTGAGGCAAGAGGCACACTTGAAAAGTTTTTGGAGGTGGTATGGCTGCTGGTTATGAGACATGGCATTGCTGCGAACCAAAGGTTGGTTGCCAGACATTGTGCCTGTCTTTTGCATGTGGAAAGTACCATGGATCTTGAGCTCCAACGTGGAGGTGACTGTCTGCATGCACACAACACAACGGAAACCCGTCAGGGAGTTCCTCAGGTCAGGGTGCATCTGGCAATGCTCCAGGAAGTCCTCCTCACTGTGCAGTGGCATCTTACAAATGCGGCAGCTGCCTGTGTCCAGACTCTTGCTATGGGTGACCTTGTGCTCAGTCAGGGTGAGCAAGGAAGGGAAGCGCTCCCCACAGATGGGACACATGTAATGTTTGACAGGCCCAAGGTGGGTCTGCATATGCTCCCTCAGCCCAGCCTCGGAGAAGAAGGTACGGGAGCAGACATTGCACTTGTGGGTGCCCTTGATCATTTCAGCTTTCCTTTTCACCATGGCACTCTCACCAGGACGTATATTGTGATCTCTCAACTGGTGGTTGGTGAGGAGTGACTCCATGGTGTAAGATGCCCCACAAATGTCACACCCATACATCGGATCTGCAGTGTCCACCTCTTCCTCACTTCCATCATGGCTGTTGTGGGACTCCACCACAGATACCACCGCAGCCCCTGGACCATGGCTGTTAGTTAAGAGGCCCTGTAGCTCAGCATCTTCTTTACGCTTACCATCTCCACCACTTACAGTAGAGCCATTAGCACCACAGTTCTGTGTCTTTCCCTCATACACACAGTGTTTCTCCCTCAAATGCTTCTCCAGAAGGACAATGGCATGGAAGGCCTTGCTGCAGAAGCGGCAGTTATATTTCTTGCTGTGGGTGGTGATGTGGCACTGGAGCTCCACCTCTGTGCCAAAGGACTCGCCACAGAAGATGCAGCGGTGGGCACGGCCCTGGTTTTCCAGATGGCTGTGTTTCACGTGCAGCTGTAGGTCAGTCTCGTGCCTGAAGTCCCAGTTGCAGGAGGTACAGCGATACACCTTCTTCTCGTTGCTGTGCTTTACAGCAAGGTGGAGCTGCGTGGATACCTTTGAGTCAAAGACTTCTTGGCATAGAGTGCAACGAAAGAACACAAAAGTATGCATGTCAAGAAGGTGCTTCTGCAGATCGTCCACTGAAGTGAACTGCTTGTCACAGCTCTCACAGATGTAATACGTGGAGGTAATAGTGAAGTGAATTGTCACATGCTTCAGCAGGGATTCTTGGTTGGGAAACTCCTTGTTGCACTGTGGACAGGTAAGTTGAGGCTGCAGACCATCCAAATGAGTTTTGAGGTGAGTCTGGAAAAGGTCTAAGCTTGTATACTTGGCTCCACACTGGTTACATATGAACTCACTGGTAGTGCGTGAGGCTGAGCCACCTTGTTTTAACATGGCAGTTTGTTCCACAGATATTGGTGAGGAGGGGCTGAGGGTGCGCAGGGACTTCTTCCCATTGTTGATGTAGTTTAGAGCAAGTGGAATGTTCTTGTGATTCTCCTTGATGTGCTTGTTGAGCTTCAGAACACTGTTGAATATGGGAGAATTGGTGCAGTACGAACAGGAGTACACCTCTACTATAGGCTCCTTGGGAGTTACAGCCAAGGGGGAGTCAAAGCGAAGGCTTCCCCCATCACAGTGAGTCTGACGGACATGCTCTTCCAAGGTAGCCTCTGTCAAGAACCCCATGAAGCATTGGGGGCAGAAGAAGGCATTGCTCTCCTTGGCCACGGGACTGGGAAAGCCATGGGAGCAGCGGATGTGTTCCTGGAGAGCGTTTAGGTCACTCAACACCTCTGGGCAGAAGTTGCACTGAAGGAGGGCATCGGGCAAGCTGGCTAACAGGGCGGCATGGTCTTCTGCATTGTGGACCTGCTTCAGGTGTTCATTCAGATTTAGTAAAGAGGGAAGAACCTCCAAACAAAATTGGCAAGTGTGAGCCTGCTCTGGCTTGTCCAGATGCATGGTTCGTAGATGAATTTGAAGCACAGCCAAACTGGAGAATACTTGCTTGTTGCAGTAGATGCAACTGTAGGAGACTTTAGGCTGTTTAGAAGAACGTCCTCCCATTTCTGATGTGTTCTGAGCAGCCCTCTTTCTCCTTCCCCTCGTTTTGGGCACAGGCGGCGCTGTCTCCACCATTGTGGAGCTGTCGACAGAGAGGTTGGAGTCAGGAGTGGTGCTAGAGACAGAGGTGTAGCCCACAGTCAGCAAGGAAGGGCTGTTACTATGGTTACTAGATTCAGGGAGCTGGTGGATGTCCATGTGAGCATAGAGGTCCTCAACAGACAAAAAGTGTTCAGAGCAGATAGCACAGGTGTGGCCCTTTCTGTCTCTGCTGTGGGCCTGGTCAATGTGGGTCAGCAGGGTGCCCTCATCACTGAAGGGCTCATGGCAGTAGATGCACTGCAGGGTAGCACCCAGCCCTCCATCCTCTGATGGAGAGCACTCAGGGTGGCACTCTGCGATGTGCCTCTGGAGCTCTTCAGGGACATCAAAGCCTTCCTCACAACGGCTGCATTTACGAGTTTCTTTCAGCTTCCACTCATCAGCTCTAGAGAGGCCAGAGCCGCTGCCATCTTTGCCCCTTTCGTGTACTTGCATGTGGCCGTGGAGAGAGCTGGAAGAAAGGAAGCCTCGACGGCACACAGGGCACTTATGGGGTTTGTTGGAGGCGTGAGTTTTCATGTGGATTTTGAGGTGATCGCTGCGGGAGAAGGCAGAGTCACACTCTCCACAGTGGTACTTCTTATCACCAGTGTGTAGCTTCACGTGTCTATCTCGGCTGCGCTTGTGTTTGAACAAGCGGCTGCAAAATGTACAACTGAACGGGAGTTTGTCGCCGTGGCTCTGTTCGTGACGCTTGAGGAAGCTTAAGCGACTGAAGGACTTGTCACAGAACTGGCATGGGTATGGAAGGCCAGGGCCCCCTTCGTCCTCGCCGAAATCATAGTCCTCACAGTGTCCTGGAGAAGTCTGATCCTTACTGGAGGGAGATGATGCTGGCCAAGAACACGATGGGTCATCCTCAAGATCGGCACCGTCTGGAGAAGAACACAGAAAGATTGAAAAATAGAGGGAAGAGGGTATATGGGGCAAGGGGGGAAAAGATGGAAAGAGAAGGAGAGAGTGAGTTGGAGAGGTGTTCCGTAAGACTGTATTAGTAAATCATTTGTCTCACTCTTTTGAACAGAAAAGGTGGACCACCATGGTGTTATTTGTCAGTAATTATAAGGTTATGGTGCATGACTTTCAAATTCTTTGCAATGTAGACCATTTTTACTTCAGCGGAAACAATACCTCTCCTTAGGTGTTATCTAAAAAGTTACATTTAAATATGCAATTTAAAGTATAATTAGAGAAGAGAATAAGTGGAAATACTTTTACTACAATTAACCTTGTATGTGGCCGTGTAATGGCTTAGCCCACTGTGACTCAAAACACAATTTCTCTGACATTTAAAGCCAACACAAGACAATAGGTGTACTTTAGGATGTAAGCCCTGCATGAGGTAAATTAGAACATTTCTATTATTTCTGAACAATTACTAGAATATCTTTGGAAAACAAGAGCCCTTGGAATGACCTTAAGACAAAAGAAAAACAGGCAAAAGCAGTGTTCAAGAATGAAACAGAAGATTAAATGTGCAATTTAGATCAGAGCTACGCACAGCCTTTGGGAACTCTGCTGCTGCAAAAAGGATGATTTTCATTTTCAAACAGTGGCCTTTCAGAACATCAGTCAATAGATATCAGATTATAGGATATGCATTATTACCTTATTTGTCTGTGTGGTCTGTGCTAAGCTGTGAGGCAACTGATCCTGGATGGATGAATGTGCCATGTGTTGATGCATTGGGAGGAGGGGGCGGGGGTCTAGGAGGGAACAGGGAAACGGATAGGGAAAGACAACCGAGTGGCTAACTATCTCACTCAAGGACAAGCAGGTGCAGAGAATGACCCGGGAACACCAGTGCTGATAATACAGTCCCCGTGCTTTTTACAATTACTTTAATGTGTCCCCATTCAAATCTCTTCTTTGCCGACATTCCAATCCACTGGTTCACTGTAGTCTGCACAGTGATATGAATGGAAAACAGAGAGCGCTACTTTCCACAAGTTCAAAAGGTTGCAGACCACTTCTTCCCTCTGCCGAATTCTAAGTGCTGTGAACTTCCTTACCTAAATGAAACAACGTAATCCCAACCCCTTCAGAAGAAAAGTGTGTCAAAAGGCCATAACTTGGAATGGGAAAAACAAGAGGAAACTGCAAAGATTTATGAGAGGGACGAAGGAAAACCATGAGCTCTTTCCAGGATCCAACCTCTGTACTCTACTTCAGCTGACAAATCTAAGTCTCTCTCTCTCTCCCCCTTTCTGTTGTTTTTGCTGGGAGATCTGCCCTTTGTCAGGATATCATGCCCTCTCTGAGCACTTACCCCCATCAGGGCCTATCTTCAGGAAACAGATGGGGTCGGAGGCCATTCCCTTGCCCCTCCAAACTGCTGAAAGCGGCACATTGAGAGCCCACCTCCACACCGTGGCCCTCCCGGAAACCTCCCACCCCTGGCAAGGCGCCCACTCTGCACACACATCTCACTCAAGGAGTGAACCTTGCCTGATTTACTTGCTTTATCTCTGGTACATGCCTCAATGTTTTCTCTCTTTCTCATTCTCTCTGGTTTGAGGGAGGATGGGTGACTCAGTGCTATGCCCTCCTCCACAGAGGGGGCGGATCTGCCCTATCTCATATTGCCTCTCAGGGTATAGGAGAAGAAGACAGTGCAAGAAGAATGACCCCAGCCAATGCCTTACAGTCAAACATATTGGCTTCGAGACAATAGTATAAAACAAACAAATAAATGGGCCCGTATACAAGGCTAAATGAAATTCTACTGTCTTAAATGAGGATGTCTTTGCCTTGAGACATTGCTTAGCTGTCAGGACAACCTCATTCCATTTTTGTTGTTTGTTTACTTGATGTATATTATTTATTTAGTGCTTTAGTCTAATAACAGACATACATAAAGTCATATCTGTGGGGGACATGTGGGAGTCACAAACATTGCCTGAGTTAAATTAGCAGAGAGAAAATGTTTAGATGGGTAAATATCTGTTATTATCAGGTTTGTGAAATATTGCAGAAGCTGTATATCATAAAACAGACTATTCATAATATTACAGTGTAATAATTTAATTAATTTGCCTCTGGGTTGCACTTATTGTACCACCCAGAGTATCATCACACCAGTTATCAAATATGTTGTATGTGAAACATAATTCCTGCTTCTGTAATGCACATACAGATACAATTGTACAATTACCACAGTTTTACTCTATCTCTCACCCGCCCCACACCTCCCAACGCACACACACACACACACACACACACACACACACACACACACACACACACACACACACACACACACACACACACAGCGACTTTGTAATACACACAAGAGAACATGAGTATACACACTGCACACTTACTCACATTAACAAACATATACACGTGCACACATAGCATGTACACATAGAATGCACAGATACAAGCGCAGTGGCCGAAACAAGTGTGTGAACAACTGTAGATGAAAGAGCAATCTTCCTCGGGAGACCTCAAGAGGAAAGAGAGAGAGAAACTTGTTTTTTTTTCCCTTCTTCACCCAGACAAGAAATGCCCAGGCCTCAGCAGCAGCCTGAGTAAATAAAAGAACGGGCCTTACTTCCCTGTCTCTCGGGCCGGGGGCCTGTGCACGCCAGCACTCTCTGTGCTGCTGCCAAAGGGGATGCTGGGGCCTGAAAAACTACACCCTGCAGCTGAAGGGCTGTCTTTGTTGGTCTGCCAAGGCCTTCCTGAGCATCCTCCAGCCAACAGCCTGTCACGTCCTGGGAGGAAGACCTCCATCTTAAGGCCTGTCCCTCTCTGGGAGTTTTGTCCCTACCCCCTCGCTCTTTCTTTTTTAAATGTCTCATATATGGAAGAAAACAAGCTCATTTGGAGTGACCCTATAGGGGATGGCATAAAATGTGTCACGGCCATTTTTACTGGGGAGATAGAAATTCCATTTCTAAGTT
Source organism: Brachyistius frenatus (assembly GCF_029030835.1). Classification (NCBI taxonomy): domain Eukaryota; kingdom Metazoa; phylum Chordata; class Actinopteri; family Embiotocidae; genus Brachyistius; species Brachyistius frenatus. Next base: position 767,431 of record NW_027210611.1, read on the forward strand.
ATGGTGCATACGAATTTTAAAAAAGATGAAAAAAAAATAATGCTTTGCCTGACATGTTCAAGGGGTCTGTCTAAAAGTATGCATTTCATAAAGACATTTGCAGTTCTATAAAAACAATTTTCCTTGTACTGCAGAAGTAACCACTAGAAATTCCACATTCACACGCAGGTCTCAGTTTCCTCTAAACCAGTCTGAACTACTCTTTGTGCACCACTTCCTCTATGTTCATTTATAGAACCCTTTCCCAGAGTAAATACTCCTGTTCAAATAGGACCCTTAATGCTGGGAACAGGTACGTTTTCCATTTCTGTACACAGAGGCAGAGATTTCAAAACCCCTGAAGAATTATTTTATTTATATAATTAATGCATTTAAAAACTCCATATTTAGTCATTAATTTTCTTAATGACATTGTGTCCCTTTGGACAATAATACATATGGTGGCAAAAAAAAATTCTGTTTTCTAAAAACTAAATGGAGCATACAATTTAAAAATAATTATTGCAATTGATTTCAAAAGTATGTAGATCTGTACCACTCCATGATAGTATGATCTAAATGTAATACCAGAGAAGCAATGAAAGAAGGATTTTTGAATTGCCAATAACTCAAATATATTAATGTCCACTGTGCGCAGCAGTGGCATAATAAATAAATTATTTGTACAAAGTTATTCATATTCAAATCCAATAAAGTCCCCCTCCAGTGAAGACTAGACTGCAAAAGTGTACAACAAATGTAAAAGTTTGATTAGCAGAATCATTTCTAATAGAAATGGGAATCTTAATGCCCATCATGTATCTCTGCCAAAACTGAAACAGTCAGAAAAGCTCAAATGAAATGTACTGGGGCTAAAGCTTCGATGCTTGGTTTAACAATTGTTGGTGTAAATACTCTAAGAAATGTTTTAAACAGGAATGGCCTTTTGCCAAAGTGTCATAAAAATCTATGATGCTTTGCAAGTACCCACAAACCCAGACATACAGCTGTCTTGCTATTTTAAAATGTTACGGATATCTTTTTACAACCATAAAATACCACAAAGAACTGCAAAAAAAAATTATTGTTTATTTTTTTTGTGCAAAATTATTAGATGCTTAAGATGTTCTGTGATGTTCTATCCATCCCTCAGTTGACCTGGCCTTTTTGGTATTGTGAAGCACTTTGTAACCTATATTTTTGAACAGAGCAAAAAATCAATAATGCAAAAGAAACCAAAAAAAACCCACTTTACTTACATAACTTCTGTACTTTTTTTTTTACATTTGTTGGCAGGCTTTTCTCATAGCTCACTTTTGTACAATGCTTGACATAATTCTTGAATTGTGATTTTATTGTTGTTATCTTGTAATAGACCCTCCTGAAACCTTTCAGGGACCGTGGTTTGGGAATAACTCACTGCCGGTGCCCGGACCGTCGTGTCTGAGGTGCTGGAAGCCGTTCATGATGGCTTATCATTGCCTGACAGCAATAGAGTGCATCTCTTCTATTTAGGAAGCCAAACTCTTATCCAGGTCCAGGACCTTATCTTATCAGAAAAGTGTTTTTGCTATCACTCATTTGCCACTTCTATAGCAAGCTAGACTTTGTTCAAAAGCCATTCTAGTGAAGCAAAGCATGGCCAAGCTTTCAGCCGCCAAACCTTATCTTCCTGTGTGTTGTACCAGAGATCTGTACGCAGTGGTTGTCATAAGAGATGTGTTTGTGTGAGTGTATTTGTGGCACATTGGGGATTGGGGATTCATTGAATAAACAAAAAGCTGACAACTTGTCTGATGTAACACCATGACCCCACTTCATATTCAGAGAGGGGATCTTTTTACAGTTACTGGGAAAAGTAGTGAGCCTTTCCCATGAGACAATGCATGTGTCATCTCAACACTTTTCCTGTTCTGATGCCCAAATAGCAGAGTGTGTCTGAACAACACGTTATCATGTACGGCCCTGTTTGTGACACAATCACTTAAGATCTAATACAGGAGGTGGCAAAAGAGGTTTTTTTTTTTTACATTAGCTAAGACTCTATTCTCTCTGACAGAGAGGTGGGGATGGGGGTGGAGAGGAGTGGTTTTTTTTTTTTTTCTGGGACAAATCCAGTCAAATGAACAAATCACGCAGTTGATTCAAGACCGAGAGCTCAGAGGACACAGAGCTATTGGAAGAGGCCCAGTGCTGGGCTTTACTCACAGTCGTCCTGCTACAGCCGCGTTATAAGACATCAAATCCAGTCAAAATGAAACACTGGATAATTCCCTGTAGCTTTAAAAAAAAAAGTGCCAAATGTCTCGATGTGGCTATTTGCACCGTGCAGCTGATTAACGCACAAGTAGTTAAAGGAGCGACTATTTACCTTTACATTTCCTATCTCAGATACTGTATTGTCTGTGCGTGTGGGTGTGGGTGTTGTGTGTATACTCAGTCTGTCTCTCTCTTTTCCTCTTTTTTTTCTTAGCAAACACAATATGTTTTTACACATCACTGAGAAATGTCAGGTCCCTCTCCCCCCTTGCCACAGATCAATCAAATCCACTATGCTACAGGATGAGAAGGAGGGGTTGTGCGAGACGACTGGAGGATCAGCGAACAAGGATGCTGTCTTTTACTGGACAAGGTAGAAAAACATTAGATGAAATAAGGATTCACTTCCCGCGGTTTCATCAGTGCCATGGCAGCAAGTTACTCTGGCCTAACATCATGTCCATGCACAGCACAACACATCCACACACACAAACATGGAGGAGAATTGTGCACACCCCCAAACTGCAGTCAATGGGGATTTTTTTCACGCAGGGCCTGACACAAAGAGCTGGAACATCAAGCGCTGTCCTGACTCTGTGGTCTGGGTGTCCATTATTCTGGCCCTCATGGCTCTGTCTCTCAACCATGGGGAAGCGGCAAACTGTCAACTACTTTGTCCACATTACCCACGTCCCCCAGCTCAGACAGGAGCACTTGGTCACTGTCCCAGAAATCACAGTGCCCCAGTGGCATCCCAGGAAAGTTAGACAAATGGAAGGCCAGAGGAAGAAAAGTAGGGCGGCCAGTCATCCTTTACTAGGCTTTTTCCTTTCTGTGATAGTGAGACACAGTAAAAAGTGGGAATTTCATCACTTATAAAGACTTACAACACTGATGTCTTGCCACCAAAATGGACAAACTGCAATCAATACTAATGGTCAATATTCACATTTCTTAAAATGAAGTAGGCTCTTTGTGCTGTGTGCATGGTCTGCCTCATTGTGTTTCTGTGAAAACTGGCATTGTGTAACAATCCATAACCGCAGTGTTTGAAGTCTAAAAGCATGTCAGAGATGACTTACAGCTGGGTAACACATTTCTTATCTTCCATAACAAACGCATATTGTTGGGTCACTGAGGTCAGCAGCACACCGATAGGGATGAACAAGACTGTAAAACTGCTGTATAATTTACGATTTGATAACTATCTTTAATTTGTTATAATTTAGACAACATAATTTCAACAAAAGGTCTTGATAAAAAAAATTAATTTACAGAGTAAGGATGTTCATTCAACCTTTATTTATACTCGAGAAATCATTGAGGGTGACCCTCATTTACAATGACCTCGAGTCATTTACAGAGCAAACAACAAATAAAAACAATGGCAGTGATCACAGCAATAAGACAATTTGACAGAGATAAGATTGTACCACAGTCGAGCTTATACTTAACCATTTACTGTTAAATGAAGGAAGATTAACCTGAAAGATGACTTAAAATCAACAAAAACATAACATAAGAAGGTTATATAAGAAGCATTAACATATAAGATATGTATTTTGAGTAGATAAAACGGAATAAAATACAGTTATATAAAACAATTACAAGCACAGGTTTGGAGATTTAAAATCAAGCAGAAATGTGGAAAAGGAATAAGGAGATTCTGTATTTTAAGGAGATTCTGTATTTTGTTCCAGGAGTCAGGTACACTAAAGTTAAAAGCAGACTTTCCCAGATCAGTCCTAATGTGTGGAACATGTAATATGAGCCAGTTAGTGGAGCGGGTCTGAATGTAGTCTTGTATCGTTACTTGGTCCTGCCTTTAGTCTCTTAGAGAACAAAGTGTTTTACCTGGGCAGGGCAAAGTAACATAGACAGGGTTAACAAGAAATTCAATTGTCAGGAGTACTTCACTTCGCTGCTTTCAAAATTAAGTCTGTTTTTTAAATGAGAAAAAAGAAATTAATGAGAGGATAAGAAAGGGGAGACATTTAATTACACCATTATTCAAAAAAGGTGAATTTGGGGTTCATAACAGGTTATTATTCAAAGTACAGTGGGTGAGCATGATGGCTTATGTTGGTGTTTTAGTGTTGCAGTTAAATTTTACTTGAAGTGTTAAAATTATTCAAAGTAGATCACACTGAAATTAAAAACATTTTTCACTTTAGCTCTGTGACATTGGATATAGTGATTTCACATCAGAAATAAATGGCCATTAGTTAAATAGATGCAAAAATAAACTCCGCAAACTTCACAATTATTTTGATAAAGTTTAATTTTCTGTATAGTTTTTTTTAATGAAAAGCAGGTCGCCATTGTAATGGTTTTGCTTTAGTAACACCAAGAGGTGATGCAGAGCAAGATGATCAGAGCCGTGTTTAGGATGTAGTTGGAACAGTTTGTGTGTGGGAGTAGGGTGGTGGCTGTGGTGTCATCTCCCCTACAACTGAACGGCTAACGGTGTGGAGCGCGAGGGACAGTTGACCACTTCAGGTAGACTTCAGCACAAACAGGAAGGAGGCTCTTCCTCAGGTCTTGGCTGGACCAGCAGCTACAGTGAGCCTCCCAGGGGGAGAGAGGAGGACGGCAATCTGTCCCCCAGCATGGCCCTTCACCGCCTGCCTCACTGCACTGGCTCTAAGGGAGTGCTGGGCCAGGTGGGACTGGACTGGAATGGGCTGGGCTTCAATAGGCAGGGGTGCCTCTATGTGTGTGTGTGTGTGTGTGTGTGTGTGTGTGTGTGTGTGTGTGTGTGTGTGTGTGTGTGTGTGTGTGTGTGTGTGTGTGTGTGTGTGTGTGTGTGTGTGTGTGTGTGTGTGTGTGTGTGTGTGTGTACTGTTCCCTCAACACTGCGGCAGACAAGGCGCAGGACCCAGTGGACAGTCAGCTAGCCAGTCAGCCAGTCAGCCACCGTGAGAGATGCTGCAGGATTGTGCTCTACTATGCTGCTACTATTACTGTATTTCCTCACTGCGCGGGAGTTTACTTGGATGCTCTTTTATTTTTCCCCACTTTTAGTTACTAACATAAATGTGATTTATGTGATCAGCTCGAAAAAGAAAAAAATGTTGTGCATATAGAAATATGCTGAGTTACTGTATGGTTGCTTCATTAAAATAGAGTTTGCACTGCAAGTTTCAAGAAACGCTATCCATTACCTAAAACCCCACACAGCACTGAGTGAATTTGGAAAATAGGGTCTAATTCTTTTTAATCAAACTACCTCAGAGTGACCCATAAAACTTGGGCTCGACTTCAAGTAAGAATTAACTTCAGACACTTGGTTTCAGTACACTGGGAATATTTTTAAAAAGCGCAGTCAGTTTGCCAAATGCCCATAAAAATTCTTATATCATCACCTCGTTTTTCTCTGCAAAAGGATGAAGAAAATCACATGCATACGGACAAACAGACCTGGCAATGAACTTGTGTTAGCTTTGGCATTAGCATTTATCAGAAAACCCTGACCCTGCCTCTTGACCCATGACCTTTGGTTCCCCTGATTAATACACTGTGGCTTCATTTGATATCTCCTCAATACCAGTCCAGCTTGTCAGTGGTAAAACAACTAGAGACAGCCCAGGAGGGAGAAGAAAACATGCATCGTGGAGACGAGAGCGGGAGGGGAAGAAAAACAAGCATCAACTCAAGCAAGACGGTGTATTTTCATGCATCCCTGTCTTAAATGTCAAGATTTCTTAACCCTCAGTGACTGCAGTGCTGACACCTCTCCAAGGTTCAACAGAAACCGCATTTATTAATAATTAGCTTAGCTGTGAGGACATGGAGTGAGAATGAGAATGAGAGAGCATGCGAGCGAGCGAGACAACTAAAATTTAAACTTCTGTCCTTTCCCGAGTGAATCGAATTTCACGACAAGTTTTTTCATTCGTCTTCATTTCTTGTTTTCCTGGTATGTTGGCCAGAATTCTGCAGGCGGCCCATGAACGAGCAATGCAGACGTCGCATCAGCCTCACTACTCCCTCCCCTCCTTAATCATGGCTCTAATACCCTCCAGATGAATAAACATCTTCATCCCCTCTCTGTTAAAGCCAGAAGGCTCCTCCACTCTCAAATCCAAGAAATGGGGAGAAAGAAAGAAAGGACGAAATGGAAAGCAGAAGAAGGAGCGCGGGAGAAGGATGACAGATGGAAGGGTGGATCAATGTCGAAATGAACCAACTGCAAAGCCATGGCAAGATTTTCTGGTTCTTCCCATAATTCGTCTGATCTATGTCCCCCTTGACACAATTATCACAGTCCTTCTAATTATTTTTTTCCTCTTAAACAGATTTCTAATGGCAGACTGTTCTTTATGATCATGGTTGTAAAGTGAAGGTTTAGAGAGCTGTTGTGCAACCTTGTCGCCTCAGACTGTGTCCACAGACTGCACAGGAAGGGGGAAGGGGGTGGAGAGGGAGGAGGCGAGGAGGGAGGGGGGTCTCTGGAGAATGGGCCAGGCCCCAGACCAGCACTTCCCTGGCCCAGTAACTGTGCCAGAATACTCATGACATGTGTGTACAGTATGTGAGCGCAAATGGCAGACAGATTTAGGGGTTTGCTTTGTTTCCCCCTCCTATTGTTTTTCTGTTGGTATCCAGGCAGCTCATCAACATATCTTAATACTAAAAGTAGTATAAAAACACACAAACACACTAAGACGCGCAAACAAACGCGCACACACCTCACTGAATGAAGCGGTTTCTTCTTCGCAGCCCTCGCCCTCATCTTCATTTGCAGAGCAGGGATGGAATATGAGGCCTGAATACAACCAGACAAATGACTACAGGGCATTTTACTTATTCATCCATCACTTCACATTGATTTATTCCTGTTTATCTATTTATCAGCTGAAAAAAAAACCTTTCCCCTAGATTGTTTTGCTAAAAGTTTGCAGGCTGACGTACTTAGTGGAAAACTTTCAGGGTCACAGTAGAAAAATCCCTAAAAGAGATTAGTGTGGTCCATCCTTGAATCCCCTCCTCTCACTCCAACACCTCAACAAATACTTTTCCTCCTGATTTACATAGGCCCAGCACTTCTGGGCTTAGTAACCATTTACTTAGTTATACACCACCACCTGGGAGGCTATTTATGTCTCTCTCAGGAGAGGAACTTGGTGTGACTGCCAAACAAAACCCCCACATGAATTATCATCCATTCAATACAGGAAAAGATGAGGAAAGTTCTTAGATGCTTGGTTTGACTTACATTCGATTTCTGCATGAGAAGCAATATTATGTGAATAAATCAAATATTAGAGGAGAGTTTTGCTGCCATTTCATGGGGTCCTCATATTGTGGAATAAGGAATGTTCCTTCTTGTATGTGGTAATCTTGCGTCTATCTGAATGTACAGCTTACTGTGATGAACCCATTTCGAGGATCATCATTCAGAAGAGTGAATACAATAGTCCTCCCAATATCATTTATCACTGACAGCAACATCCATATCAGCTAATTACTTTTCCTAGGGCCGTTGTAGATGAGAGGACATCAGCCATTATCGGTGTACGAAAGGAGGAGACGGTACTATTTTACTATTAGAGTGCAAGAGCTACTGTTACCGTAGCAGTCACTGATGTAGAAACGGCATACTCATCCTGTGGCTTACTTGGCTATTTTAAATATCAACAGAATATTATCAGTAAGGTGACCTTTAATTCAATTTGGCATGCAAATAAGTTGAGGAGTCAGGAGGAGAGTGGGAGAAAGAGATGTTAGAAGATCATACATATAACACCTAGAGGCCTACCAGCAACAAGCAGGATCCATTATGTTAGTCTTTTCTTAAACCAGCATACATCCAGCTCAAACAGAGGAATCCAATAGGTGCTTTCTCCCCTCCTTAATTTGTATTGTCCTTAGCATTCTTGGGTTAGTGAGGTGACCATCATCTCTGGGGCTGTTCATTATCTGAGGGAGGAGCTGGAGTTGAGGAATATAATCCCATGCACTATGCATACAGCAGGGAAAAAAATATGGGTACAGAGGTGGCGCACGGCCCTCTGGGTAATTTGTAAAACATGAGCCTTGGCACCCGAGTGCAATGCTGAAGCTTGGGTCAGGTGACTCAAGTCAGAGGTCCACCATGGGAGGATCTTAGGAGGAGGCACACCTCCCACCACAGAGCATGGTGGGCAACACAATGTTTTCCAAACTTGGAACTCTCCAGAAAATTGCCTGGGTCTCTATTTTTAGGAATGTACTGAACATTGGAAAGTAGCAGAGGAGGTAGCTGGATTCTTCCTCATAGTCTTTGACAAATATCTGCTTGGATTATCAGTTTGTATCTGCTACTGAAAATGGAAGGTCTAATATCTTGGTGCCGTTCCTCAATTGGATGAAATGTTGTCAATGTTTTGTGTCAGTTGCTCCACGAGTAAAAAAAACTTTAGGGTAGCAATATCACAAACATATTAGACATGTCTGAGCCCACACGTGTCGCTTTATAAAGAAGTCTTGATTAGGATTCGGCAGACATAACCTCCCGCATGCACGGTCTCTGCTTTGCTAGGCCTCAGATAACCTTTATCCTATAGGGTTTAATTAATGTCAGCCAGTCTACTCTGCCTTTCAGAAGGAAACGACTTATTCCTCTGCCCTCATGAAGCCCAAATCCCTCTGTTTCGCTGGTGAGGCCGGCTGCCTTGTTTATCCCAACTACAGGTACTGCTCCCTATTAAGGCCAGAACTTGTTACAGGGAAAAGGTTGAATTATTTACCAACAGCAGAGGGGGAGGAAGACAGAGGGAGTAAGAAACAGGCAGAGGCATTTCATACATGGATGAGATTTTTATGTTGTTTTTTGAGGTTATGAACATGGCAAGGTTAATGATCCACAGACATTAAATACAGGTGCTGATTATCAAAGAAAAGGGCACCCTGGAATACAGTCAGTAGAAAATAACTACACAGACGGAGAGAAAATCGCGCCCTAACCATCTTGCTCTAAATCTCTTTGATGAAAAATACCTCATCCCCTTTGCTTTAACAGTAGGAGGAGTTTTATACATTTGGTCGTGTAAATAAATGAATGTGTTTTGTTAAATAGATACCAAGGGTGCTTGCACACACTCTTCACCCAGGGCAAACTGTCTGCATTCTATCTGCATCTCAGCCTCTCTGCACAATACAACAAAACATACAGAAAACAAAAGGGAGCACAGAGGGGGAGAACGAAGAGACAGACCAAACAATAAACTCAACCACAAGAGACAGAGTTTGACTTTGTGTGTGTGTGTGTGTGTGTGTGTGTGTGTGTGTGTGTGTGTGTGTGTGTGTGTGTGTGTGTGTGTGTGTGTGTGTGTGTGTGTGTGTGTGTGTGTGTGTGTGTGTGTGTGTGTGTGTGTGTGTACGCGCGTGAATCAAAGAAGGAGACAGAAAGCAAGAGGAGGACAAGGGAGATGAAGACAAATGCAGAAAGAGAGCGAGACAGAGGGCGGCAGAGAAAACGAAAGACAGAGGGAGAAATCAAATTTGCAAGAACATAACAAAAAGCTGTATCTCCGACAAAAGAGAACACACAAGGGTATTTGTCTAGCTGTCTGCACCAGCAGGATCCTCTGAAAGTTTATTAAACTAGAACCCTTCAAGAGAAGGCAGAGAGTAGTAAACTATACTACTGGGGAGGAAAAGAGTGGGGGGGGGGTGAAAAAGAAAAAAAGCTAGCTTTTCAGCCTCTGTCTCTCAGAAATTCTTTTATTTCAGCCATGCATTAAGTAACCTCCCCACTGAGTTCTGCTCCCCTTCCTGGTGTGGATAAAGCCATCCCTCGGGGGAGCCGCTGGTAATTTCCAGCTTCGCCAGAAACTCAGGTATTAGAAAAGACCGCTTGGGGACCTGCCACAATATACCTTCACAATTTCATACGCTCTGAAAAAGAGGGAGCCCCTCCCTCCTAGCCTTCCCCCACCCTCCCAGTAAACCCCCTCGAGGGTCCCCAGTTCAAATTTCTGAAGTGCAGACAACGGGTGTATGTGTGGGGGGAGGAGAGGGTGGTGGTGGGGGGCCCGTGGGACTGAGCACCAGCAATAGAAAATCCACTGCATAGAGGAGAAAAAAGCATTTCCTCTCTGGTCTGGCAGGAGTGCCTTTTTTCCCCTGGCTCCCACCAGAGGCTTTTTACAAAACATGTGTTGCTGACATGTTGACAGATTGCTCAGTGAAGTGTTAGGCGCATGCACACGGCTGGCCATTTAGGGGGACATGGCTTCCTACCCAACATCCTCTACCTGAGGCACCATGTTTTATACATCATCCCCCAAAGAAAAAAAGGAAACAATAAAAGGTAAGGGAGTTGCTTCCTTTGTGAGGATAGCGGAATATCATAGAGCAGAGAGAGACTGCGTATAATGCTGCCTTAGCTGAACTGTGGTGATGGGGAGGAGCAACGGAAATGAGAATAAGGCAGAGAAATGGTTTCAGGCAGGAAAGACGGAGATAGAGCAGAGAGGTGGGAAAAAAGAGCTGGAGGATGGATGCATGGTATGCTTATGTACAGCAGGTGAGCGTGTCAAACCAATAAAAAACCTACAAGATCTCCTCTTTGTCTTCCTGTGCTGAAAGCCACCAATAGCAGCCGGGCGGATGAAATCTGATCAAAGGCCAGCATCCAGATCCAACTTCTGCTCCTATCAGGGTATCGACAGCACACGTCTTAATCGCCCTGCGGCTCAAAAAGTGCTGCCGTGGCAACAGGATGGAAATGGGGATCATAATGTATTCATGGTGCTGGCGACCTGGGGGCTGCGGAGCACGCTCTCTGGGGACTGCACTTTACCCAGAGCCAGACGTGTCTGGGCAAAATCACTCCACACAAGACAGCAGCAGAATACTGAGGAGCCATGACAGGATGGAGGGAGGGAGAAAGCAAGGAAGAGAAAGAGGGGAGGTAGCAGAGAGAGAGCTATGGATAAAAATGGAAGATGATAACAGAAAACAAAGATGGAGAGGGTTGGGAAATTAGAGGTAAACAACAGATGCTGAGTGGTGTCAGACATTATTGTAAAGACAGGAGGAAAGGTTACTCCATTACTCCGCTGTCAAATTGAAACTTCAAAACACAAAAGACAAAAGATCTGAGGCTTGAGGAGAAAAGAAACAGGATGTGATTGGTGGGAAGTGGCTTGCTGGGATGAGTGGCTCTACCTTGAGAAGCCTGATGCTGCTTGACCAGGTGGGTGGTTGGCTAGGAAATAAATTGCAGAGGAAATTGTTCCAGATTATCAGGGCCACAAAGAGACATGGCCCTTTGGCCACGGGCGAGGATGGATAAATGGATGGATGAGTAAATGAACAGAGGGATAGAAAGGGGGAAGATTGATGGCTGAGCAGATGGATAGTTCAGTTGAATTGAGAGCCCAGTTACCCACCACCCACCAATCCCTCAACCGACCAGCCTAAACTCTCCAGGAAAATAAATCCTTACATTGGAGATACATCTTGCTTTTTTTCCTCGCTGAATGTAATGCGCTCTCTGACTCTTTCTATCCTAATGATCTTCCCCTCTTCCTCACACACACACACACACACACACACACACACCCACGCGTACATACACAAAGATATACACATTCATGATCGAACACACCTGCAAAAAATACTCACATGCACAAACAAACAAACAAACAAACAAACACAAAGCTATAGCCTGACCTGCTTTTCCTCAACAGGAGGGCAGCTACAACAGGCACCATGCCAGGTAAACATCCTCAAGCCTTGTGCACTCACTGCAGAGGGTAAAGCTCAATGCTGGAAACACACTCTAAAATACAAGGAATAGTCAATTATGTTTAGGACTGGGAAGACATTCTTAGAATATATATTCCTCTTACATGGCCCTCCTGCTGTATTCAGTAGGAAAGAAAAAAAAAAACGCAACATTTGCTGCATTTTATATCAAGGTAACGGAAAGTCATAACATTTCCCCCTAGAGGTGATGATTCAAATGCATTAAGTCTCCCAAAATGAGAGGATTCACCTGCAGACTGCGGTGTGTCCTTCTGCACTAACTATCCTCCACACGTAGTACACCCTCAGGCATTCAACCTAGGGCCACAGACAACTCCCCTGTCTGTCTTTCCTCCTTCCCTTTAGCTGACAGGTTCTTCGACTGTTAAGCTCCAACACAGACCTCTGTGTTTGTGATGACTGTGCAGAGCAATCAAGGGAGCGAAAGAAAAAGCGAGTAGAAGGGTTGATGAAGAAGTGCGAGAGGAGGAACGTGGGTGAAGACGAGGTAGAGAGAAACAAGGACATCAACAGTGTGTTCTCACAGAGAGATGACCCCTGGCCATCCCGAGGCATCTGCTTTATCTGGCTGTCTATGTAAGCCACGCACACACCTAATGACTCCAGACTGGTCCGTGTCCCATAGGTTTTTTTATCCCGGATTACGGATGGGGAATGACAATGGGCTGGTAAACTACTGTGCTGCACGTCTAAGAGCTCATATCAGACAAGGAGTTCTCCATGATGAAATTACGGGTGAGTCGGGAACAAGGGTCAAAGTTACTGAGAAGTTATAGCATTAGTTTCTGAATGATATTCACGATGTAATTCATTTGTTCTTCCAAAACATTTGAAATAAAGATCTAAAGACACCTATATATTCTGATTGCTGCTGTATCGCTTATTTGTACGCATCATGAATAGTTTACTACTTTTCAAAATGAAGGTCAACTATACCCACAAGTCTGACTCGCGCATAATGTTGGGGGCCAACATTCAGATGGAGGTTGGACTCTAACCTCCCTTTTTCCTCTCATGTTGCATGGCACTGCTGAACAGACCTCAATCTACTTCTGCGGTGGAGATTAGTAATCATCTAGGGTCTTCATATTGATGGCCAGGCTCAGCTTGTTTGCATATTTACTGGCCTCAGAGCCCAGTCGCCTGAGGTGAGAAGCAAATTACATTTCTGCTTACCCCCACGCACACAAGTCTCTCACACTCTTTCGATTTCTATCCCTCGTTTTCTCGACTTTTTTTTTTTTTTTTTTACCCAACCTTGTTTCTCTTAACATGCTGATCAGTCATCTTGCGGTAAGCATCCTTGCCTGCCCTGGTTGCATCTGAATAGCGGTCTCATTTGGCTAACATCATCACAGCGTAATCTTGTTGGAGAGAGCAATCAGTTTACTTTGGAATTAGGTATTCCGTTGGCGGGCCCAGAGAGAGGCAAGGCTCATAGGGTTTAAAGGATGCAAACGAAAGCATGCTCTCCAGAATACAGTCTTGAGCCTGATTGGGTGATAAGAACCCACACAGGCTCCATGTGAGAGTAATGAATGGCCAATGGGAGGCCTGAATAATAATGCAATTGGATTAAAATCCAATCACAAGATGGTTTTGTCTGTTGACTTTGTTTGTGGGGTATGTTCTACAAACCAAGTTCATGATGAGAAAGATGCATCATGCTTTGACTGGGGGCACATAATGTCCTAATATAAAGATTACCACTCTGTTTACTACGGCCCAATCTCTCCTGGCTGTCAGTCAGTCTTGCAGGATTTTGTTGATCTGATTTTATTGTACATGCGGCGCATATGGAATGAATGAAGTGACAGTAAAAGTAGATGTTCTTAAATCAGCGGCTTGTTTAGAGAATGGCTGCCACAGGTGGTGATTTACTATTTAATCAGGGATTTTAATATGTTGGTTTATCGCAGAGACATGTACCAAACCAGCACAATCTGCAGCCTTTTGCAGAATCCCAGCCACTCGAAGGGAGGTCATCTCTTAGGAGAGGCTCTCTGATCAAATCGATTGACTCCTCCAGTATGATTGATCAGCCAGACAGGTTGGAGGTGGAATAGATTAGATGACCGTTACATTCTCCGTGGTGTTGGACCCCCACTGTCAACTGCTCTTAACATTAAGAGGACATGTCTCTATTACCTGACGGCACGGCTTGGCTATTACATTCTGTACCGACACATGCTGTTCCCTCTGCCACAGCAGGGTCCAGCTGGTGGCCTTGGAGACCTTAAACGACACCCATCCTGCCCATAAAGCTAAATTTATGAACCCACCTTCCAGTCTGAAAATGGCAATTAGCACAAAGGAACAAACGTGTTACTTCACATGATATTTGAGAATCCATGTCCTTGTGGGTGGCTTAACTCCCCATATCCTGAAATATAGGAGTGGCTATTCCGCAGAGCGCTGTAGCAGCCCCGACCCAAACACTACCCCCTGGCCAACAAAAACAACCCCTGGGAGGGGCAAGAAGAGAGGGGGGGAAGTGTTGAGTCGGTGATAGTGTAGCCCCAAAAGCTCCGAAACCACAGTGGCTAGCAGGATGCCGTCACAGCTGGCTCTGCTCCTTCCTGTGGGCCCACTCCACAGAGCTCAGCCTGCAGGGAGACATAAACCTGTCGGACTGGTCACTCTTTCCACCGCCCTCCGTCTCCCTCCTTCCTTTCCTCCCATTACTGGTGAGTTTGGCAAAAGCCATCTAAGGAAAAAGCCCTATGGGGATCAATGTGCAGTACATTTCCACACAGACATAAGAAAAATCCTGTGGCCTTTTCAGTAGGGAGTATTGACGAACATGATTCAAAAGCCTGTAAATGTTTCTTTTAGGTGTCTGTGAATGAGGTACATGTTGATTGGTGAACCTCTCTTCGTCTGAAACCCACATCACATCCTGTTGACTGCTGGTGTAGATTATCATGGAGAAACACGCCACTGAGGGCTCTTTGTATTAGCATATCAAATGCCAAACTGTTAATTACAAACCAAGTGTTTGTTCATGTTGTGCTTTTGACACGATTATTTATCAAATCAAACTAGAGCAAGCGAGGCTCATTTGTCACATAAAACAGCCAACACCTGTTAGAGAGCCATCTGATCAAAAGAAATTGAATTACTGCCAACAAATGTATAAAAAAAGACAATGCATCCATTTTAGAGCATTACATTAATTAAAAAGCTAAAAATAAACCAAAACCTTGTGCACCTGATTGAACTATGAATAGTCAGAGAAGAGAGTAAAAATAATCTCAACATTTCAGACAGCATTTGTTTGAAAACTGAAGTCCAGAATGTCCATAAAGTTTTTTTAAATACATTTTTGCCATTTCTTTGTGCCTAGTTATGTTTCTCCGTATCGGCTTCATCATTATTCTGGTGAGCAGTCCCACGTTTGAAAGAGAAAAAAGAAAATCATTTGAATTCTGGGGACCCAGAGGAGAGTGAGCAAAACCCAGAGGTAAGATCCAAGCTCGCTCTCCGTGCCCTTCCGTTGGCTGCCTACCTGGTAAACATCTCCACAAGCTCCTTGCTTTCAAGACACGTCAACCGGTGCCTATGTACTTTAGACTGGCCGGCCAAGCCGGAATTGAGACTTTATTTGTTTTTTACTTTTTCCTGTCTCTCTTCCGAGCCACCGCACATAACCTGTCTGGCATTAATGATGTTGTTAATAAAATGCGGCTGGTCTGTGGGTGGATTTGCCTGGCAGGCCTGGTGCCTGTCCTTCTCAGAGATAAGCCCACTGCTGGCCTTATCTACCTCCCACAGCCCCACCCAGCAGTGCCGCGCACTGGACACACAACCAGTCAACTCATCACTGGCTAATTACCACCTCTGACTGCCTTACAAAGCAAGCCTGGACTCACATTGCTGCTGCTGCTGCTAAGATTGGCCCTCCTCTACCTTGACTGAGCCTCTCTCGACTTCTTTGTCTTTTTCTACCGCTCCTATTTTCCCTCTAAACTTCCTCTTTCTTTCTATGTCCTTGTCTCAATATGTTTCACTTGTCTCTTCTGGCTGGTTTTGTCTTATTCTCTGATTTTATTTGTCTCAGCCAACAAGCTATTTTGAAGAATATGCAGTAAGCACTGAGTTTTCTGTGAGTATTTCCAGTTGTCACTCGGAGGGGAATATTGCTACAGCTTCATTGTGGGTGGTCAGGTAAATCCTCCACGTACCTTCTACATATGCCTATGCATCTTGAAAAGGACTAATGTCATTTATGTTACAGTTCCTCAGTGAGGGCTTAAGCCATTTGCGAGCTGGAGTCAGTTCAATTTCATAGCTTCAGCAGAGCAGCCGAAGTCACTTGTGTTACAGAGGGAGGGAGCGGTTTCTTTTATTCAATTGTTTTCCACTTCCACGAGCGTGTGCCAAGGGGGAGGAAAGCGCCGGCTTAACACGCTCTGCAATTCAACACGGCCAGACGCAGTCCTATTAAGATTTAATGTGCCATTCTTCTGCTTGTGCCGCTGAAAAAGACTTGCAGGCTGAGGAAGAGAGCGAACAAAGAGCAGGCAGAGCCAGGGCCACGGAGAGATGAAGAGAGTGTAAGAGAAACCGAGACAACCGCTCTATGGGCCGGTCATTGTCGTGCAACTGAAGTCAGTAGTTTCAAAGAGATGCTACATCGTGGAGGGAGGGGGGATAACAACAATGTCGTTCAGATAGCGTTTTGAGTCAGTGTGTAGTTCAGGGAGAGTGCATGAGATTATCTCTGTTTTGTCCACATGTCATCCCTACTATTGTGGCTACCTACTTAAGAAAGAGGTCAACTGGATGAAGTCACAGCGTGTGTTTAGCCTCTCGGGCGATGAATTATGTGTCGTCTAAAATGCAAAGTGCAAGCACGCAGGTGCTGCCAGTGAGCATGTGTGCGTGTGCTCGTTAATACGTGACTGTGTGTGTGCGTATTTGCATGCTTTAGCGGATGACTGATTGAACAAGCAAACACGTGAGCGACGGAGTGTGTGAGATAGAGGGGGGGGATGTGAATAGTGCTGGCCGTTGTCATGTATCCCTTAAACACACAAATGCAAGCATAAAACGCGAGCTCCTCTATTCTTATTTTGATTGTTTTTCGGCAGAAAATGCAGCTCTCGTCTGACAAAGACCAATAAATACTTTATACAGTGCATAATGTGTGCGATGTGAAGCACAGAGGAGAAAGAATGAGGGCGTCCTCACGAGGGCATATGCTTTGAATTTCTAATGACACTCCTGTTAACGTTACTGGCACTGTTGCACAAAGAGGAAACGCACAGGGATGTTATGCCATGGAGTCAAACATCTACTTTAATACTACCTTTCTCTCGCTGTCATTCTCTACCTCTCTTTCTCTCCATTTCCCTCTACCATAGACACAGAACATGCCCTCCATACAAACACATACACAGGAAAGACTCAAGCCCAATTGTGAGAGCTCACTCTAGCATGAGGTCTCTTTTCAGTGGCTGCGTTGTGCCAGAAGTAGCTATTCTCCCCTGACCGCCTCTCCTCCTTTCAAAGCCGTGTAATCAGTGTGCTGCTCTTTGTACCAGGATGTCGCAAGACACCCCGGCAAAAACACAGCAGAATTTCTGATGAACGGCAGTGGCTCAGAGTTCGGCTAATCAGGTCTTGCTCATGTCGCTTTCCTCTTATGTGAGCCCTTTTGAAGCAAATAAAGTCTTTGCAGTTTGGCACATTCTTCTTGGCAGCCACAAAGCAGCTGTTGGATCAATACACAAAGTTCGCTGGAAAAAAAGGGAAACAGTGCAACCAATAGGAGCCCGTTGGAAACAGTTAGTGCAAAACATGGACTGCCAGGAGTCTGTTCATAGTGGAGGGTATTACTGAATGTTTCCATGCTGCTGACCCAAAGACTTGATGTAAATGAATTCAAACACTTCAAACAAACATGTCGTGGTTGGGAATAGAAGGCGGAAAACATATATCAGTGGGTTTAAAGAAATGTGTCTGGTTCCCCATCGCAAACACAGACTTCATATTAGAAATATGTTTAAACTATTTCTATCATATGAGCATCCTCTGCATTGACGGGGGGGGGATGTTATTGTTTTTCACTGAGTATGAGTATTTCATTTGTATTTTTCTCATAAATCTGAAATGTATTTTATTGAAGCAGAGTGCATTTTGCAACGTCTACGGGGATGAAGAAAGGGGAAATCTACATAATATAAATCCATATATGGCCCAGTTATCTCTCTCTCTTCCTCTGTTGCACCCTCTCTGATTGATTCCTTTATCTGAGGGAAGCAGAAGACATGCTCTGTTTGCTCGCACAGTGGCCGGCAGGAAAACAGAGAAAGACACTTATTAAAAAGGTCATCTCACAGAGGGTTAAAATAGCAGGGCACAGATCTCTCTGGGGGGAGCAGCCATGCCCCTCCTCTAGTGAAGGACACAAGGAAAGGTGTTGCTCAAGGGAGCTGGACCCGTAATGAAAGAATGGCCACCAGGCTGACAGCCCATGTGTGCACTGGGCTATTCAAATACCTTCAGAGACACAGAATTGAAGAAGTGACAGTGAAAGGCTGTGCGGAAAATGCAATCTTTTGGATTAAACTCTCAGCTAGAGGTGTTATTTTTATTTACAGTGTGGGCTAGCTAGTAAACACAAGCGAAAATTAGATGAGGAGCACAGTATTTCTTTGGCGAGCAGGTCCAAAGGCATGTTTCCTTGCCTACCACTGCAATCTCATATTTAGTGTATGAACATGTCTTGTGCCAACTGAGAACAAAAGTCAAACTACAGACACTGCTTATTTCTCCATGACAGATCAGTAACAATACAAGGGTGTGCAGACAATACTGTGAGACAGTGAGATAGTGAGACAAAGCAATTGTGAAGTGTTTTTGGAAAGGCCTATGGAATAGCTATGCCTTCAACCTCCTGTCTCCTCCCCAGGGCAGCCTAAAGCCCTGTCGGCAGGATGCTGATCCCCACACGGAAACCTGATCTGCAGCCATCCTGGAGCCGGAGGGGGACGAAGAAGGAGCGCTCTCCCCCCACTGAGCCCCTCCACTTCTGCCCCAGAGTTAAAGGGGTGCTCTGGGGGAACATTCTTGTAGCCCTGCCCCAGCCAGCCTCCACTCTCAACTCTCTAGAGAAGCATTCTTCCAGCCCTGCCCTAGCCTTCACTGGGATCTCCAGGGGAGCATTCCTGAAGCCCTGCCCCAGCCCAAGACAGGCTCCCTGGGGACGCATTCCTGCAGCACTCTCTCTCCCTTTCTCTCTCTCTCTTTCACTCTCCCCATCTTCCTCCTTCTCCCTTGCTCCCTTTTCTCAGGCTCTCGCCTTCCTCCGCAGTCCAGCATTAGCGCGATCAATAGCACCGATCGCATCGGGGACACGAGGCAATCCATACCCATGCGCTCCCTTAGCGCACTGCAGTGGTCAGGGCTTAAGTGCAGGGAAAGGTGTTATACCTCTGCCAGACGGGGGAAGACAATGGCCGCCATTGATCGTGGTGGCATGTAACATCTTTCTCTTTCTCTCTGTCCATCGGGCGTGGTCAACATGCAGTTAGAATCTGTTCAGACTTTATTTAGTCTGTTTTGTCTTACTCCTGTTGTGAAACTTGTGTTTTACTGGAGATAGACGCAAAGCATAATGAAGCCCAGAAGAAACATGTGAGGTAGTAGGTGTATGTCTGGTTCTGGTAATACACTGTATATGATTACAGGCTATTAGCTGAGAGAAAAAGAGTTGAGTTCTGTTAGCAAGAAAATCTCCATATGTGGATTGGTTCCAGTCAAGCTCTGCAATTTGTTTACCAAAAATAAAACATTTGAAATTGTAAAAATGGGGGAGTTTAGCAGGTGCTGGTGGTTGATTAGAAAATGGCTCTAATAAAGGATCCATCTGTGAGTAGAGACTTGATGTAAGGCAGATTAATTGGTCATGGATGTCTACATAATGCCACAAAGGAAATATCCCTCCATATTCCAGAGAATACACAAACACATACTCACACACACATTCAAAGTACTTAGTATGCCATCTAGAAGTTTCTTTTCTCCCACTGTGTTTGAATACTAATAGAGTGTTTCTGCACAATCACAATACCCTAATGGCAATTAGATTCTTTTGTTTGGTTTCCACAGGGGCTCTTATCCAAACTGTGTTTTTTTTTTTCCATCATTGAGCAATTAAGAGTTATTTGTCCGTAAGATTGACATTTATAAAAAAAAAAAAACAGGCTTAATTATAAAAAAAATATGGCTGAGTCGGTCATGACGGCACTAAAATGCTGCTGAACATAAACGATCTGCCCTCGGATCAAATGCTTCACTTTTATAACATGACTATTTCCTGGATATTACACAACCAAATTAGCACAATGAAAAGAGAAATTTAATTCAAGTGGTGTTGGAGCACGTCGCCATATGTCTTAAATAATGTCCAGGTTCCCCAAACGGACTGTCCACACGTCTGCATTGGCTTGATGGAATTGGGTGTTACATTGAAAAAAGGGTAACAGGAGGTTCTGCACTTAGTTTCCCTCAAACCAATGAATGCTTTTGTTGGATGACAGTCAGCCAAAGTGAACAGTACATTGATTTTCACACCTTTAGTTAACTGAGTGACACTTTTTTTGAATTTGAACACACATGAGCGCACCCGAGGCACACATACATGTAAGCACACATCTGTACATACAAAGGCACTCCGACAATGAACATGCATGCATTTCTGTTTCAATTAATACCAGCAAAAGCTTTGCAGAATGCATGCTCATATACACCCGTACTGCACACACACACAAACAAACACAGGACTGGATTCCTGGGGCTGTCTTACAGTTAATGGAAAATCTTTGTAAAACCCGTGAGATATCGAACCTATAATTTGTGGTTTGCTGAATGTGGGTTGCAAAATATGAAATCAAACTGTTCTTGAATGTAAACAGAAGAAACATTAAACCAGTGCTCTTTTGAACATCTCTTACATTTTCTTTGAACTCATAAACTGCAGCTTCTATACTACATCACAAACAGGATTAATACATTTTAGTTTACATTCTGTTTGTGAAGATGGGAAGAGCTGAGGTCTGTGCGCAAACACTGGTAAATGTGTGTCAGATGGTGTTTCTCAATACAGGCCCATCAGGACATGTAAAGGAGGACAGCAAGTCCAGGAGAAGCACATGGAAACCTTCAGTTCACATCATTAGTTCTGTATGCCACCTTGTCAGGGTATTTATAGTCCTATTCATCCATCAACAGGTCAATGACACAGTCTGCCAATGGCATCCTTCTCTTTCAGTCCCACTAGGTATTACTACTGCGGCTAGCTAGCACTGGGACCAGCCGAGGGACTTTCCTGGAGCAAGGATCTGTTTCCAGTTGGTGGTTTGGTTACTGTGGGATCTAGAAGCTGCATGTTACTCACACTGACCATTAGTGTAATGTTAGAATTAGTATAGTGCTGTATAAAATGATACACTGAAACAGACAAGGACACAATGCCCATGCTATCAATACACATTATGTTATCTATATTTAAGGACAAATGGAGGCCTGTTGGTATGTCACACCTGTAGGTGTTGATGTACAGCACATATAAATAATGTTCTATGTGTGTGAGAGCTGTGTTTTTGGATATCTACCAAGGAAACTGGTAGTCTGGTGTTGTGCTCCCCTTGGTGCAGTGTACTAACACACATAGTGTGGCATATTCTCTGTTGAAGGCATAGTGCGAGAGTGGGAGTGGGAGAAGAGCTGAGTGGCAGAGTGGAGGGGAGGCTCGGTGGGCTGAACGTTGTTTACCTGTCAGCTGGCATTGATTAATCTTGTGTTCGGTGAGATCGCTCAGCGACTCGAACACCTGCCGGCAGCTGTCGCAGCTGTGCAGTGCAGGCTCCTCGTCGTCCTCCTCTCCCTCCTCTCCTTCCTCTGGAGAGAGCAGCCTCTTCCTCAGACGCCCGGTCTCACCATCCTCCGCCGCCCTCTCGAGGGTGGACTCTGGATCTGCCGAGCCACAGGAAATGACAGCACCACATAGTCAGAGGGGTGACCCACACACTGAGGCACTACAGCTTCCTCTGGGTGACAATAAACTGGATTTCTAGACTCTGGATTTAATAAAAACAATAATAAAAGCTGTAATAAAAATGCAGGTTCAATTTGGGCCTCTGTAACTCAACCACTCATGCCATAACAGAACTGTTGGGCAGGTGAGAGGGAGAGATATACAGGTGGTACAATGCTCACACACAAATCTAACACACACACACCTCTGTTATTAGAAATGGTTTTACGTTGTGTTTGCCCTGCTTCTCCCAAGCAAAACTTCAGTATATGAAAGTAGACTGATGGGAATATGTGTAGTTAATAAATCCTGGATTGCAGTTTTGGCTGGACCAAAGAAATATGAAATTCTGCCAGCAAGTGCTGAATTGCATCAGTCAGCATCCATCAAAGGAGACGGACCTTGCCATATTATCCAGACATCTAGACCAGAACTGTGGATGTATGGAGTGTAGCACAGTAAGACACACAAAATTGAGATTGGTGTGTGTTAGGCTGTCGTCACGACACACTTCCCTAAATTATTCAGCCTTGCTCGCAGGCAGCCGCGGGTCGCGCACATCAATATTCTTCAATCCATCTGCAGTTTTGTCTCTTGTTGGCTTTGTGCTGCCGCAGTGCCAGGGGTGGGCGTCTGACTACCTTGAACCTGGACTAGGAGCCATCTTTCAAATTGCCAGTGTAATTTGAAGTTCTTCACGTGGTGTTAAAATATTCGGACAGGAAATCAAACCTTGTGTCACTCAATCGCAGCGTACCGTAAATGTCTTCATTCAGAAGCACACCAAAGCAAATGCAGCTTGGAACAGCTTTCTTAGAAATAGGCGGAGTGGCCTGCAGGACTCTTTCTCCCCCACTGTGACCATTACACTTAACAATAAGACTGATTAAAAAGCCATACTTAAAATCAAACAATCAGGTCACCCTGGTAAGGCTTCGTGGGAGAGAAGAGCCTTTACACTTCACTGGCAGCCATTTTAAGCCCCACTGATGCAAGTGTTCTTCAGCTTGTCCGGAAACTCAGGAGGGGAACATTGGGAGAAAGCTGTTTTTTTTCACCAAGCACACAGTTAAAAGAGCTAAAGGACGAGGAGTGTGTGGCACCGGTGTGTGTGCCGGAGTGGATGTACATATATTGGGTGTGTATACACCGGGGCAGCCATTTTAAGTCCTTCTTCTGTAGGGTGCTCTTTAACTGTGAAATTCCTTGAGGAAAGGCGGTCCAGAACTCATCAAGGCCACCCAGGATTTTTCCTTTCCCCCACTTGCGGCAAGTATTGATGTAACATCACACCCTCCATTGTCCTTCCCTCTTGGCGACTGAGGCTCTCGGAACATGCCCTCTAAAAATATCAGCACTGTGGTCCCCAGTGGGACCATGCAGAACAGAACAGAAGGTGTTTCAAGAAAATGAAAATCCCAACCCAATCCTCACAGATGCAGGCCTTTCTTGCTCTGGGGGAAACACTTCTGACTGAGGCCAAAAGCCACACAATATAGACTTATGATTCATCCACACACACAGACACAGAATTCACAATATGCACCTAAATGTGAACACTTCATGTGGGCCTGTGGAGGAGGTTAAGACTTTGATTTGATATTTTTCCAAAGGCCTTCATAAATCATACATTTCTCAAATATTATATGTTTGTCCTGTCACAGAAAACAACTGATGGCTACATTTAAGCATTTTATGATTTGTCAGAAATAAAATTACATTTCTCAAGGAAGAATGCTGATGTAGTTAGTTCTCATTTTCATATTATTTTAGAGGTAAGAGATCAACTACAAGAAAAAAGAATTCAGAGAACCAGGGAAATTTATAAAACCCAAAGAGCTTCATCCATGTGTGAGTGTATTTTTCACTCCCTCGTTTTCTCTTGTTCCAGGTGACAAGTTTCAGCTCCAACTTCCAGTGAATCCAAGCTAGGTCAGCATGCTCGGTCAAGCTGAGTGACCTGCAGAGCACCACTGTGATGCGACGCTGGAAGTGCAAACTGCTACATGTTTGGGGGGGTGGGGGTGGGGGGGCAGTTTGGAAAGTGTGTGTGTGTGTGTGTGTGTGTGTGTGTGTGTGTGTGTGTGTGTGTGTGTGTGTGTGTGTGTGTGTGTGTGCCGGGAGGGGGGGGGGGGGCATTAGGTTTGACACTGCAAGGTCACGTCCAACCCTGGGATTAAAGAGCCACATCAATACTGAGGTTCCTGCGCCTCTGGGCCTCATACAGTAATCCATCAGATCAGGACATCCTCTTCTACCAGTCTCTACAGGCTGGACAGCAGATCAATACCAGCATGCTTGGAATGACTGACAATCACATGTAGAATATTGGGAGAAGATGTGCAACTTCTTGAGAATTTTTCATGAGGCCTGCCGCCCTTTTTAATTTTCATAATCATCTTAATATTGGTATAGGTAAGGACAAGAGAGAAGCTCCATTGACCGCTGATCCATATTCTGATAAGGGCAGCTCAAAGTAAGATGATCATAGCTGTGACTGAGAAATTATTCATGGGGGATATAATGAAGATCGTACTGAAAGATTTCTAAGGATGAATTTTCAATCTTGATGGTACTAAAAGCCCATTAATACTGCCCTGATAAAATGTGAGGATCTGAATGGTGATTGACATCTTTAGAGCCATGTAATATCTGTCTGAGTCCAAATCCATCCATCATACACACACTTATGGTCTCTTATGGTGCCTAGTGACATTTATCATGCCTACAACTTTCATCTTGTGAGTTGAAGACTCTCCTGGACCCCCCACCCTTATATTATTGAATATTTCTGCTCTTAAATATTTATAACCTTTTAATTGATATTCTCTTCTCTGCTCCATTAGCCCCACCAGGGACCCATGGTCCCTAGCAGGGAAGCCTACACTCACCCCCAACTGTCTGGCCCACACGCTGAGACAGGTGGAGATGCTGACCACAGGGAGAGAGGAAGGGCATGAACACACAAGAACAGAAGGAAATAATATGAAGCGATGAGTCCGGCCAAACTGCAAAGCCTGAACTCAACAGAATTGTAATCTAAAAAGTTAACTCTCACCGTGAACCCTGCCTTGAACCTCACAGGAGATTTTATTTCTAACTTGAGCTAAAAGATTAAATAAAATATTGAATGCCGACAACAAGAAAAAGAGACGTGGAGAAGTTGTTATGGGTACTAAGCAAATTTAAAAATGAACATAGTAAAGGATACGAGTGTTTAAAATGAAATTGAGCTGAAACATACTGAGCACAAAAAGTATAAAATCACTGAGGGCGAAGTTCTTGCTTTAGATACAGTATGTGAAGCTCCATCAGGGTTTAGCCCGATGGAGCTTTCTTTGTGCACTGAAAAGAACTTGGTGTTGAAAACATCATTACCAGCACACCCATCTCCTCATTTCCCCATAATTTTCCAGAGATTCTGATCTTATGATGCCCCCTCCCTGGCAACCCACCCTACAACCAACCACCCCCAAGTTCAAATTAAGAATTTATTTTAACCAGCGAGCAGCTTCTGTCGACACGTGTCGGCAGGCCTGATCAAAGGTGAGCACGCTCCTTTATCAGAGTGAGGGAGGCTGTCAGAAATAGGAGGACATTAAGATTGAATAACCTTCACACGCTTGCCGGCACCTCATTATTTAAAAATCTAAAACTTTTGCCGAGCACCCACCATATATAGGTCACACTACATTCTAATGCCACATGTGCCTCCAAGTGTATCCTCCTCTGTGTGGATGGGATTTGGGGCTCTCCACTTAAACCGTCACATCCACTGATCCCCCATCATTAAAGAATGTCATGATCCGACGACGAGGCTGTGAGCTTGACACTTGCCAGATTGTTAACGATCGTCAGGAATTTACGTGTGTGTGTGTGTGTGTGTGTGTGTGTGTGTGTGTGTGTGTGTGTGTGGGGAGGGGGCTGTGTTCATATGGTCTGCGCATGCAATTTGTCTCCCTCAATTCCTCCAGATTCATATTAAGGGCTAATTACTGTTATAATCTGATGCATTTCAAATCTGAAAGTAGATTAGCAGAGGTGTTGGTCAAAAGCCATTTCTCTTATAGCACTAAACACATTACAAGCTCAAAGCGATGCACTGACGGAACATGTTTCCCACCTTGTTACATATTAGAAATATACATGCAGTATATTTATGAAAATTTTATGATGCATGCTGAGATAAAGATAAGAGTAGCACAGAGAGAGAAAAGGTGCCAAACAATTACAGGAGGAGCAAGAACAAACAACGACGACAACACAGAGAACACTGCATGAAGGAGGCAGCACATATAATCACAGGTATACAGGCGGCATCATCCACCATTAAAATCTCTGCACTGAAAAAAGATATGAGCACACAAAGAAGAGTGGAAATCAAAGCGACTGAATGAGAAACAACATTTGAACATGGCAAATGCTATTTCTCTTCCTCGCCCTGTCTTACTCGCGCTCTCACAGGGAGTGATAATATTGAACGGAGCGCCTTGCTATGCCATTAGTGCAGTAAAACATCAAAGGAAATGAATAATAGAGAATATGATTTTCTGAAGTGGTAGAGTGAAAGAGTCCTTTCCTCTTCCTGCTGTAGTGAGCCCTGCAGTACATTGATCTGTGGGCAGCCTCAACCCCAGCAAGAGTTCGGCGTCTCAGACGCCGCACCATTACACTACACTACGCTACAGCACCTAGCCACCCAGACACCCCTTCAGATCTCTGTAACTCTTCTATTTGCCTCAGTCCACTCCACTTTGACAGAGCTGACTAACTCATCCCCCCCCCAAAAAAAACAACTTCAATCTGACATAGCCAAGAGCAAAAAAAGAAAGGGATGTATATATAAAAAAGAAGAAAAGCACTGAGCATGTGGTTATAATTACACACAGGCAGCGCAGTGGTAAAGCCAAGCAGCAGATCTTAAGCCTGTTCCAGACTCTCTGGGTAAAAAAGCGCACTGCCTCATTAAATCTCAGATATCACACTGTTCCTGCCCCTCTATACTATGCATAACACTGTCTATCTTTTAGAGGGCCTCTTTTGTTAGCATTTCTCCTTTGCCTCCGCCACATATCAAACATGAATGAGAAACAGGATGCAGGGCCTGCAGAATGCTTGCAGAGTCACAGAAGAGCACAACTGGGGGTCTACTTATGAGGCTGATCTTGACACCATGTCTGATTAAGTCTTTAGCTTGTCAGAAGTCTAATGGCTATTGTAGCCCCGTCCGTCAAAGTGGCAAATGCATGAATGTCAGGTAAGCTTTTCCACTGCTTTTCAATTTGACGTTATAAGGATTTGTTTGGGCAGTGGTTTAACCATAAGGACAAATTACGGCTGCTACGATGAGGACCTGGTGACAAACAAGTCCCGGAGAAACCTTTTTAAAGTTGGAGGTGACACCTTAGCAGGGGAAATCTTGCAGCATCTTAAAAGTTTACTGCTACAAACCACGGTTTTCTCATTGACCATTCGTTGAGCCGCATCATGAGAGGGGGTTAAAAAATAAATCAGTCAGACGAAGTCAAATGAGGAAAGTGAGAAATTAATTTGTGCGCCCTCCTGATTTCTCCACAGGCAGACATCGATCATGTGGCGGCTGTCTCCCCTCACTCTGGAGATAGAGGTGGTGGAGGGATGGGGAGAGGGGAGATTCGTGTGTCTGAGGGGGTCGTTGTAATCAGGCACACTCATTAGCTCTGCTTTGGCTCTGGATGACAGGAGGTCTCCGAGGCAAGTCTGCCTCTTTTGCCCAGTCCTTCATCCCTTGTGCAGGGGTTGGAGGGGCTAAGGAGGAAGTTTCTTTTCACATAACCACCCACCAATGCCTATCAATAAACATTAACACAGCAGCAGATAAATATTGTTCTGCTTTTTTTTCCCGAGGATAAACAAAAATGTAACAAAAAAGTTTATAGGAATTTCTGATCAAAAGTAAAGGATTAATCAGAAACACAAAGGAGAGATGGCTGAAAACACCAAATGTCAGAAACTACACTTTCCGGGCAGCAACATATCTGAGGCTTTGACCTGCTTCTGTCTAAATACGGTGCTGTTCAAGAAGCACACTTAACCTTAAATACCTGCTAGATACCCAGGCAGAGCTTTGCAGAAATCACAAACATAAAAAATAATAATGCTGTACTAATAAGCAGGATCTATTGTAATGGTGCGCTCAGCTCAGGAGCACTCAAAAAGCTACGGGTAAATGCTGGACTAATGTGGCAGCCTAGGAGTACCCAGGGTCCCCAGCCTGCTGGGCAAAACCATCCATATCGGGTTTAAAATAACCACGCCTGAGACTTAACCTTTACCAGAGACAAATGAAATGAAAATATACAGTGTGGTGCGTCAGGAGCAGGCTTCATTCATAGGGGGCTTTCTGCTAGCCTGACCTGAATTACCGCTCTGTTCCTGGAGGGCCACTGTGAATGGCACGCATGGAGACAGGACACATTCATCTGCGTAGCTCTATTCTACATCATACAGAGGGTTGGGAAACAAAGAGTGTGAAAAAAACAAAAAATGGCAAGAACACACAGAAGCACAAGGACAGCTATAAGCACACCTGCATGCATGCACGCAAACACACAAACAAAGAAAAGGAGCACACCGCTCTGCCCTTCTCTTATAAAAACACGGGCAGTTTACAGTATGGAAACCTCAAAAACAGGAAACACATATTTTATATCATTCTGGTCCCCACAAAGATTTTACAGACAGACACACACACATACATACACAGACACATGATCCACTTTCCAGCCGAAAATGATGAAATATGAAATGGAGCATTACCGCTTGGAATGGCAGTCTGCCCAGGACTGTGCTGGTCCTCTGTCACATTGTCTTCTACTGCCAGAAAAAAAGAGAAGGGGGAGAAACAGAGGGAGAGAAACAGTTAACAGTGAAAAACAAGTTCGACACATTGAGATTTCCTTCTTTTTCATTATTTACTATTGAGATTTTCTATATGGAAACTCCAGGAGATTTCAGCAGCTTTCGACAGCTCAACCTGTGGTTTGGGAATCCACACAAGCCTTTCATATGTATGAGGTTTGGCAACAAGGCAAACAGCCACCCACGTAAATAACATATTGGACTGGGTAATGACGTGATGAATAATGAACGTCTCCCATGAAACATCCTCCCAACATCAACAGTGACCACCTTGATGACTACATTAGTAAGAAGGTTGTACACTGCCTTGGTTAGCTAAATTAGACGAATATCAAAAAGAAGATTTGTAGATTCCAGTATAAATATGAATCTTCCTGAAGCTGACTGTGATCCAAACTTAAATGCAAAACTTGCAGTAATATATATATATATATATATATATATATATTCACTCTATGCGTCATAACAACCAAAGTGTTTTTGCTCTTTAAAAGAGACGGTGACAAAATAGTGACGGCTTGATCGGCACTCAGATCTTCTCATTAGGCGAATGGCAACTAAACCACTTTTGACTTTTTGACAACAGCACTGGCATTGAAAAATATGACTTGTGTTTAGTAAAAAAGGTAGGAACCTTTTACATTGAAGCCTTTTCTGGTGAGACTTTCTTGTGGCATGTCAAGTACAAGAAATGAAATGGATTTTAACAGCGGGAAGAGAACAAAAGAGTCTCCCACCTGTTCCATGTGAAATGAGGGTCTCACTGAGGACTTCTTACGCCTCTGCGTTCCACCCCTGCAGTTGAAATGCATTCTCCATTATGTCTTTTCTTTCTAGCCTTTCATTTTCCTGGGCAAAGAGGAAGGGGGAGTCTGACAGGACCTCCCAGTAGGGGAGTGTGGCAGTGACTGCCAAAGCAGAAACTGGCGCACTTTTAAAATCGCACAAAATATCCTGTACTTTGCATAATTAAGGCAGGATCCTATGGTGGCAGAAGCCTTTTCCTCAGGGGAGCGCGAGTCAGTGTCAAGCGGGGTGTCAAACCTCAGTGAAAAATGAAGAGGAAAGTGTTGAGCTGTTTCTTATGAAGACCGCAAACGACGGAGCAACTAAGTTTCGTTGTCGGGCCGAGTCCAGCCAAAAACGGAACTCCTGAGCAACTCCAATGAGAAGCTTTTATTCAAAATAACCTTGCAAAGAAATGCCAATATTAAGGCAAACACAGGAATGTCTCTGATTGGAAATCTTTCCCTTCGTAACAATTATAATTGATGTAGATAAAAAAAAAAAAAATATGCTAAACAAACGGTCATGGGTCTGGCAATTAATTAGCTAAATCAATTAAAAGTGATGGAATAGACATAGTTGGACACCATGGAAGTGTATCCCTCAGTCCCCAAAGAGGACTGTATCAGCCAACAGAGAAACCTTGTCCTGTTAAAGGAGGCCTTAGTGACTGACGCCCTGAGAGTTTAATGAGTTTCTCTAGCACTGTTGAGCGCCTTGCATCCAGGATCATTTAAATGGGCTAGGGATAGGGGGTCCTAATAAATCCCCCATGGTTCTATCAGAGATTGGTGGTGGGAGCTGGAGTTTTTGTTTTGATTACCGTCCCTGTTGGTGAGATGAAGCAGTTCAGGCAGAAAATTCTATTTTACAATGCCATAAGAACTTAAATATTACAGCAGTTTGCGATGATTCGTCACAACTGTGAACTTATTAAAAGTTTTGTCATTTAAACTAAACAACTTCCATCACAGTGCAAATTGTTTTTCTCATTTGCACCTGTCTGCTTGATAATTAATAGCTAGCTCGGAGCAATCATAGACGGTAAGCTGTCAAGTAAGGGCAAACTCCGATGATGTTTCATACTAGCTGGACATTTGATCAACAATCATAACAATACAAATATAAATAGCTGGGAAGTTTTAATTAATATACTCTAAAGCTCATGATCGCCCCATAATGACTTCAACAGAATACAACTCAGTCCACACTGTTGTAAAAGCATCACTGCTATCAGTTAATTAATGTTTGACAAGGTACAGTGTATCACTCAGTCGGTGACAAACTGTAATCATGCTGCTAGGTTTTGTTGGTACAATACCAAACACACATGGGACCATTTCAGCACAGCTCCTTTGATTTTCAAAACGCGGAGCAGGAAAAACATAATCCCACGACAAGTGGCACCGCATTAAAGGCCACTAATTAACACACTGGCCACACACAAGAATGAACACAGAGCAACTGTCATCATATTGTGAGTGACAATTCCCAAGACAGGATATTTACTTTTTGGGAATGAATTAATGTTCTACAGAAAGGGGAGCAAAATAAGAATGCAAAAACAAAACACGGACTAGAAAAAGAAAATACTGAATAAAAACTAAATTTAAAAAAAACAGACTGAGAGACACATGCACAGACTACGAGACATCACAACTGCAAAAACGAATGATTTAATAGACAATATTAAGCAAAAGATGACAAACTCACAGGAGCTTGGACCTTTCCTAATCCATCAAATTAATTCCTGCTGTGTAAGGATACAGAGTATAAGAGTGTGTGTGTGTGTGTGTGTGTGTCTATAAATACTGTGCATGTTTTTTGCTTTTAAATTTGAAACTGCCACAAATTTGCATGATGTTTGCATGTGTGTATTGGTATCTCGCAGCACTTCTGTCTTCAGACATTAAAAAAAAAAAGGCCCTGAGTGTGTTCCTGGATATGCGTGACTCATCTGCTTGGTTACAGCCAGCTTGGACGATACAGTGCCGAACACAATGGCTGTGTAATCCGCCCTGACTGACCGGGAAGGAGACGCTCGCCACAGGGACTACAACTCAATTTAGCTCGGGTCAAGAGGTCAACTCTCCTCAATTAGGGCTGGGAAGGGAGGGAGGAGGACACACACTGCACATGAATAACTTTCTTAATGAGCATTATTTGAACTGGTGATTGGTGTCATAAATAATTTGCAATAGAGGAGCATGTTAATCATGTTGCATAATATTTGTAATCCTTCATATACAGCCATGTAGCGTAAGCAAATCATATTCCTAAAAATATTAACTCCGCCAGTAGAAAAATTTAAATGTCATCAATCAATAATCTAATTATGCAGTTATTGCAAATTCAGCTTCCCGAAAATTATTAATGCTGTCCGTACAGGCACACAAGACAGATGCACACAACCCAGCCACGTATCATTTCATTTGCATCAGTGGTGCAAATCAGTCATTGTCTCTGAATCCGAACTCTTTCTCCATGTGGCAGACAATCCATGACAACAAGAGAGACACATGCCATGGAGTAAGAAGAGATATCGGCCAGCTCCCGCGACACCCAGTCCAACACACTGAGCCGCATGTCAAGAGCACTGACAGCCGTGCTAATGGGATTTTTCCAAGGCTCCATCATAATTTCCTTAATGATAATACTAACCATATTTTTGTGTCACATTAGAAAAGCGTTAATGGGTGTTATGCCACAGATCATTAATTGTGAACACGCTGCAATACTGCAGCTTCCTATAAAATAAGAATGATGCAACTGTTAATTTTTACGAGACAAAAAATAGGTTGGAAGATAGTGTCGTATGTTCCTGCATTTTAATTGTTGAAATACGACACATAGCCTGTATTTAAAATAAAGAGACAAATGCATTTTTGAGGCGTTAAAGCTGCAAACACACTTTGATTCACAGGCCTGTATTGACAAGGACTGAAAGGGGAGTGGTTATGCATCACAAACGCTCGAGCTTCTTTTCAACAAAACGAAAAGCTTTAAATTAGTATTAAACAAATAAATCGATTTTTTTTTTTTTTCTTGAAAGGTCAAATTTCAATAACAGCTTTATCCGCAGTTCCCTGACATGATGGGGGGGGAAAAAAAACTTAAAGTCTAATTTGTTTGTGTCTGAGCAGATTAATTTTAATGTAAGGCAGACTATTTTATAAACTTTATTTTCAATATGCACTTCACAGATTTCACAAATCGACGTGTTGTGTGAGGTGTATATGTTACAGTGTAAAATAATATTTTGTTTCATGTATAGCCAAGCAAATTGCTCCAGCATTTACTGCTGTGGCGACAAATTTCAGCTCCTTAAAAACATCAAATATTTAAGGTGTACATGACACAGCCCTGATTTCATGACAATCGCTATACAAAAAGTAAATGGCGCAGAAAATATATTAATATATTCAAATGTCAGCCCTGGAAACTTAGTCAGCCAATGAACACACCAGTACTAAGATTTGAGAATGTCATTTGTGCTCCAAATGAAAATATCAACCCAGTCTCACATTATTCAGGAAGTACTGTGGGACAGGCAACGTGGCAATCATCATGCAGGATTTGGAGTGAGATCCTCCTTTTCCTCGCTGCTCGCCACTGACTGAGGCAATGTGCTGACCCAAAGCCTCTGCACATCAAAACAAAATTACAATGTGCCTACAGTTGAGAAATGTAGAAGGCTCGGGATTGAGTAAATGTCAGTGGCTTGGGTGAAGTGTTTGCATATAAGCGAATGATGTATAGTCTCGTCCTGTGCCATTTATTCCCCCAAGCAATAACGTAGCCGGATCTGTCTCTCAGACTTAATTGAAACGGGACTTGTAATGTTGCCCTTTTCCTCGATGGGACCGAAAACATAACCTCTGACTCCCACAAGCAGCCAATACTGAGGAAGTGGGTGTGCGCTGGGGTACACAAGGGAAAAAGGAGTGCCAACTGTCACAGCATTATTTTCTCATCTCCTCTACATGCTTTCCACGTCTATACTATCCATACCAGTCCCTCAAATGCTGCACATGATGCCCGCTCCCCTCCATGTTCCAGCGGCACCTCTGTTTATTCTCCCCTCCGCAGAACAAAGTGTTCTTTCTGAGCATAAAAAAAATGGACCGTCCACATTGACCACGGCCGCAAGTGAGCAGAAGACAACCTATAAAAGTGAAACCTGAACTCTGGAACCCTGTTCTGCTCTTGAAAACTACACGGCATGCAGACACAGGCTTGCACATGCATGCAAGTGAAGGCGCACACAAAAATGTCGTGACACAAATTTAGAAATGCTACTTTTGTTTTCAAAAACATTAAAAAAAAAAAAAAAAAGGTCTACAAATAAAATGCTCATTTCCGACTTCTACAAACAATGGACAAGAATGCACTATCAAGGAACTATTTAAAAAAATGACAAGTAAAGTTATTATGGACATCTGTATATGTGTATCTCTGTCCTCAGGGAAAGAGATAGACAAAGAACAATAAATAACATCTGCCTGGCCTTCCTTGGGTCTGATCCAAAACAGGGAAATATCTATGACGTATCTGCATTTCTGCTCCGCTCGAGCAGTCGGAATGAAGACATTAAAGTCAGGATGTTTTGTGCGCCACGTTTTTCCAATTTAAATTTTAGTGACAATAACAAAACAAACAATATCATCACTGTACACATATATGTACACAAATCTTAACAGATGTTTTTTTCTGAATTCACACACACACACACACACACACACACACACACACACACACACACACACACACACACACACACACACACACACACACACACACACACACACACACTTGTGGCATGTAGCCATGCTGGCAGGAGACAATTATATATAAGTGATATGTCTTCTGAGAATAGAAATTGTCACACCAACTGACAAAAAACAGACAATGCCAATCTGGTTTGAAAAAAAAAAAAGGTAATCTATGTATAGAGCTGTTTACTTTGAATAGAGCACCGCAAGTCTGGAAACAGAATGTGACAATTTTAAGATGAGCATGCACTCACATTTCCCCCCTCTCCTGGGTATTGATTTAAAATGGTGGCTGCATGAATGTACTACCGCAGACCATGTAATCTTCCTTTGAGATGAAGACTTCCGAGAACGAAAGGGGAGAGAGAGAAAGGGGTCCACAGACCACAAGCTGGGAATGTGAAATTGTGGACAATTATTTGCTGAGCAAAATACAATGCCTGCCAGATGAACTGGAGCTCAACCTCCAAAACCCAGCAGCTCCCCCACTAAAATGCTACAGAGAAAAGTAATGTGTGATCGTGTGTGTGTGTGTGTGTGTGTGTGTGTGTGTGTGTGTGTGTGTGTGTGTGT
>NW_027210611.1:805000-895000 GCF_029030835.1 Brachyistius frenatus
CACAGCCTGGAGGTAGCCTCTGCCAGGGGCCCCATCTGAAAATCACAGTCACACAACTGCTTTTCCCAGTTTCGGTGCATTTCTATTTAGACTGATCCACGGAGCCAAACGTAAAAGGAAACCAAGATTTTTTGCTGCAGACCTATAGGGAGGGAGAGAAACAGTCGATAGGGCAACTCCCAAATACGGGCTGGTGTAGAAGAAGAAAATTAACAACAACCTTTGATAGCCTTTACTGTGGCCAAATCTGACTTTGTTGAAGAAAATTCACCATAAAAGTTAACTGTAACTATAAAAGTTAATGATGTGAGTATATAATAAGGCTGCTTTTATTCTATAGGGTATCCCCACTTTCTCTTTGGAGTTCATAATGAGGCCATATACTGTTAGAGACATCTAATCACCTTGCACAAAGTAATGTAAATGTAATAGAAAATGCAGAGCTACACGAGGAGAAAAATGTATCTGTTAGCTTACAGTCATTATTGCCCTCTTATTTTAAAGTGGCCTTGTTATTTTGTCTTTAATCAGTGGTAGATGTGAGACTTCATCATTAGGGTTATGACCTACATATGATGTCACAGTGTTCATTCTATTTTCTCAATTCGTAATTGTGTCTGCACCTTTTGCTTTTAGAATAATTCCCCCACCCACATGCTGCCATAAAATGTTTGCAAAAGATCAATAAGCTAAAGTATGACACAGATTGACACAATGTGCTTTGGTAAATTCAAAGCCCTCACCAACTACAGTAAAGTTGGTAAACACGCACATATAAAACATCTATTTGTAGGTGCTTGGAATCTGTCAGGAGGTCTCAGCTGCCTTAAAACTTCAATCTTAACAATGCTCCAAAGTTCCCCCTCTGTGGCTCAGCGCTCTGTCAGACGGCTCTCCCAAAGTTTTACCACCTTGTGCCCCCCTTCTCTCCCCCCCCCCCCGCCCCTTCCCATACCTCTTGAATACTCTCTCAAACACAAACAAACAGTGCTCTTCAGTCCTCCAGGGCTCTTTGCTACTTTCATTAGTGACAAAGCAAGGCTTGACTTGGCTCAGAGCTTGCACAGTTAAGTCTCTAAGTTACAGTACACTCTTGCTCAGAAGTTGTTGTTTTTTTCTTCAAGTAGAAGAAAACTCATGTGAGGCATGTTGCTCATGATGCTCCAAAAACTGTCTGACATGGCTTTCCCCTTAGGGATAACCTTATAAATATGGAAAAGAGAATCAAATATACATTTTGTGGGAGCAAATAGGCACAATGAAAACCAATAAAAATGTTTTTGTTTCAACTCTCACCTCTGAGGAGGAAGGAAAAGAGAATCGAATATAAAGAGCAAAACATGTTTGCCATAAAAACAGTGGCAGCCAAGAAATTTCTATTCAGCATGTACCCATAGGTTCCTGCAAAATTCGACTAATTTATTTGCGTGGGGGTACATGGTATCTTCATATTTAGTCTTTCAGATAAACAGTTTAAGCGCCTCTCTGATTGTGTTGTCCTTCAAAATACTTCATGGAGACTACAAGTCTTTGAAATGCTGTCAAACACACAAAGGCACAGTCTGTTTTCACCTGAGCTTCTTTCCACAGTATTTGTAGTAAAACTGAGCAGTTATGTGGAGATTTTTTTCACCGCCCATAGATTTTAGTTAGACATTGAGACGGCACAGCAAGAGTGTGTGTGCCGCAGCATCACAGATTTCACTCTACTTCTCAGTGGGGTGACGTGTTCCCCGGTGGAATCCGCGGCCCTCGGGTGCTGGGAACCCTCAGCAGTTCGTCCTGACTCTCGACCTGCTCACCCTCTGTCCATTTGGCTCTGACAGCACATTGTCAAAAAAGAAAAGAAGACAAAAACAAAACAAAACAAGTCGTAACTGAAGTTTAAAACTCATAGAAAGTTTTAATCCCAATGAAGTGTCTCCTAGAAATAATAATCACTGAAGGCTATTTAGTAGAATACTTTCACAAATGGAGAAAAACGGCGGCTTAAAAGCACAGTCGGTCAATTATGCTCGTTAGAAGAGGGCAGATACACAGACATGCATGTACACCAACCACACACACGCACACACACACACTTGACTTGCCTCATTAAAACCCATCCAGCTACTAGAACTGTGAGATGTGAATGTCTCCCTTGAGGAGTGGGGCACGTTCATTTTGAGAAAGGCAGAAGACTCAACTTTTTTCTTACTTGCTTATAATTACAGAGATTGTTGGAATGCATGACCCTGAGAATAAGGCTGAGTCCTGGGAGAGTCCACAAGAAGCATCACCGTCTTCAGTCTTGCTCTCCATTGTGTGTCTCCCTAGTTGGATGCCACCCACACTAGGCATGAGTGAGGTCGAGGCAGTGCCCCCAACACCAGAGGAGTCCACCCTGGGGACTTTACACTCTGCTCCAACAAGCCAAACTCCTGAGGCTGAGAAAAAAAAAAAGTCAAGATAGTGAGTGACTGAAAACATTGCCCTCTCTGAGCACTGAGGCATTTTCACACAGTAAACTGATTAAAAAAAGAACAAAAAATACATGGAGCGCTAACAATCACAAGGCTTCAGAGTTGGCAAGCAAGGCGTGAGTGCTGCTTTCCAACTTCACTGTTATCCAAATTGTCAAGCAATTAAACACCGGCGCAAAAAGAAAAAAAAAAATCATCATATGTATGCAATTCACATTGTGTCTCTCTACCAAGAAATAGAGCATGTAATTACAAAAACAGTGTGGAAATCACATAAAAATAGTCCTACTTTGACAGCCTGTGAAGTACGTAAAGGATCTGTGACAGCCTTTCTGTGTCAAAATCCTCTCAAATTGAAGGATGTCAACAAAGTAGAGGAAATGTGGGGTGAGTGGTCGTCGTCAACAGTGACCTTCCAGCTGGATATCCACAACTTCCATCTTCCCAAGCCAAGGAGCCCCATGGAGCAAATCCCAAACCAGGTCATTAGCACAGTGGTGTCACCAGACAGCAGATCACGGGCCAGAGAGGGAGCGAGAGGGGGACTCCTGGCACTGCAGTGGCTGCTGTGCGGTTTGACATTCAGGGCTGGCTGATCTATGGGGCTGGGGAGACAGTGCCCTTGCTCTGGGTCTTCATGAGGAGACGGTCCTGGCAGTTTCCCTCCTTACTTACTCCATCATAAAACTGAGGTCACAAGATGTTAGACGCATGTACAGTATATCGCTCACTTGTAACATCACGACCTGAGCTTTAGGGTCTTATCGTGGCTTTTAGTGACAATATTATCACCTGTGACAGTGGATCAAGCACTGAAAGCCCTTTCACATCATCAGCTTTACAAGACAAACCAAATTTACACCTACCAGTTGGCTGCATTACCAGAAGGTCCACAATATACACCTATGGAATCCCTTAGATAAACTTAAAATTGCTTTTCTAGCGATAACCTCCACGATGGTGTATTATTGGCACAAAGAATACCATTTGACCACAACGGGATGGTTTCTAAGTGTGATCAAAAATTATTCTCTGGGTTTTTATGTCCTTCTCAAATGGCTTTGACCTCCACAGCCCATCTCCAGCAAATGGTGACCACTATGAACATGCCAAGAAAGAGGATCCCCTGGGGGCATTACCATGAGCCAAGATGAACATAAAAATCTCCCGGTGAAAGATGGACATTTTCCACTTGGCACCGCCACACAAGATGAAAGGAAAAGATAGCAAACCTTTCAGCACTTTTTATTTTTTTTTGTGAAGTGAGAGTGATTTTTTTTTTCTTGCTCATTACCACTTTCTCATTAGGAGACCTTCACTTTAAGATGAGATCAAGCCGACTCACCTCTCTATATGCTGGTTGTTAACTAAGCTGCAGCATGTAACTGTGCTACAGAGCCCCTTATCATACAGTACATTTTACACAATCAGCCAGACACCTTGGAGTGGCTCGAGTGGTTATCAGGTTCAATGGATCTCACACTGAATTTAACAAGCATATATATTAGTATGCATGCATATTAGAAATAATGTATCATGATAGCTCAAGGACAGAGATATGGCTTCTCTGTTTGCTAATCTTGAGGATTAAACTCCTTATAAATGAAATACATAGCTTTTATAACAGAGAACAAACACAAACTTGTACAGCTCTAAATTGAACTGCCTCATTTACACCTCTGTACCTTTTTTTCAAATGCCTACAATTGCACACAATTGCGTAGTCAATGTCTACAGCACAAATGAAAGGTTTTTGACTCTCATGCAGCCTAACGAGCTGTAGTGCAAATTAAGAGCAGCTATCTTCTCATCAGCATGTCCAATTTACTTTGGGATCGTCCCTGGAAAATAGGCAGCTGTGCAGAATGATTGCTGTGTTGTAGCTGTGTGAAGGCATGTGGATAAGGAAGGCTCCGAAGGATTAGAAGAACCCTCACTCCCAGGCCATGCACGCATTATTCATCCCACCTCCTCCTCCTCACCCCTCTCACCTTCACCACTCCCACCCACCCATCCACCCACCACCTTTCTTGCTCCCTGATGACTCGCTTCTCTGACAGTTGCAAGAACCTCTCTCTGGACCATGGTGGCAGGAGTTGGGACAGTGTTAATTAAAAGAAAAGGTTAACACACACGGGGCTGGCAGAAGGTGCATTCAAGAGGCTCCCTTGGTAGAGCAGCTGCTCGCTGTTTCCTCCCACAAAGGCCCCAAGGAAGATACCAGCAACCAGGGATGCAGGCCGGGTGATTGGGGACACCAGGATGAGGGAACGAATGGGGCATAAAGGATGGAGCTGATGTGACCCTCACACTAAAGATCAGCCGGTGGGTGTAGTGAGTGGTTCAGCTCACCTGTCCAGTTCCTCCCTGAATGGGCCTTGGCTTAGAGCTGATTAGTGTGTCCCAGAGAACGTCTCACCTCCCTAAACACCGCCCACACACCTTCGTTAGACAGTGGGATGCGTGCCAGGCCCATTTAGACGCCTATGTCAGAGAGGTAAGGAGAAACAGACAAAAAGGTAAGATGAGAGGGGACAGAGAGAGGATGAGATACAGAGTAAAAAATAAAAAAAATAAAAATCATGATGGACACCAAAGAAGGGGTCAAGCAGGTTATGTGGGACTGAACACGCAGAGATGTTGAGTCTCAGATTAGCCCATCAACATCGTGCACAGCTGTTGTCGCTGACTGCACCATGTGTGATGTACTGTCTGTGGGAGATCATTAAATAATGATAAATTATCACTTCATATTGCTCAAATATGTAGCATTATTTAGTTTTTAAAAGAAGAACATTCATTGGGGAACATAGTTGGCCTAGTTTAGGAGAGCTAACAATGTAATAGGTGTTTTGCATCAATTGGGAATAAATGATAAATGAATCACATTTAGCAGCGGTATTTTAAAGATTAATTAATTGAATTAAATTAAGAACACTACATTTATTTAATATTGCCAAAACGAGACTTCATGTTTTTTTGTCTCTGAATTTTGGTTCTTTGTTTTTACTATGAACACAACAATGCACTCAGTGAATTCAAAATCTGTCATAAATGGTTCCCAATATCCATAATCTTAGGTCAATACATTGTGACAATCAAACAATGATTGCCACTTAAATTAATTCCAATTAATACTCATGAGCTTTTAAGACAAACAAGAGGGAGTGAAACAGTTTTTCCTTCCGTTCGCCCCCAAACAAGCAGAGATAATTAAACATCTATCCTCAGAGAAGAAGTGTTCCCACTGGAAGGTTGTTTGGTTTAAGGATTTGCTCAGTGGTTCGACTCGCCAGGGACTCTCCATTTGAGTCTCAAGGTTTTATATCTCTAACAAGGCTTTAATTGCCAAGGTAACAGACCACCTGATTAAGCCTGACAATAAGTCTGCTTTATCAGTGGGGCAGGAGTGAGCAGAATAGACTGCGGGGATAAGGAGGAATATTCAAATTTAGCTACAAGAGAGTCATGTCTTCATGCTTAATGAGGTTGCTTTTATGGCCAACAAGCAGAGAAACATATCGTGTGGTCATGCACCTCAAGTCGGAACTTGCCTCAAAAATTCTATTTACTGCACATCAACTTTAGAAATGCACAGTACTTGCAGGAAAGATCCCAATTCTGCTGAGAGTGTGGAGGTGGCGGCACTCAAAGCCTCAGGTCCCATGCCATGTGCCCTCCTTATTGTAACGAGTGCATTTCTCTCCTCAAACTCTGACTGGTGAGTGTGTCAAGGAGGAGGGGTATTCTTCAGAGGAGACGGGGAGCGTCTGGTGGTGAAAAACCCTGTGTTAGAGTCCCATCTCTCCTGTCAGAGGGCTGACACGGGGCATCCAGGGACATGGGGCCTTTGGTGCTCTGAGTCTGGACACTGGCCTAGATTCTCCCCTCCCCACAACTCCCCCTCCACCACCCCGCTCCCTCCTAAAACATCTCACCTACAAAACACTCCTCAGCCGCTACATCTCATCTGTTCTTTACTGTCATCCTGCCCTCCTCCAACACCTCTCCCTCCCTTCACTTTGCCTTGTCTGGCTTTCTTTTTTTGCTTTTACTTTTTCTTGACAAGGCTATTGGAAAAATTTTAAGTCATTTTGTGAATGAACATTATAAACAAGTATTTTTTCGCAATTCAACAATAAACAGTGTGCCAAATCCATACCACAGACTAATTTAGGTTTTGAGAATATGTTCATACCGGAATAGTGACAAAATAAAGTGGATGACAGTGACAGAAGGACACTCGACTCTGCAATGTACAAAGGAAACGAAGGAACTATTTACAGTTGGGAAAAAAAAATCAAATTAACAATGGCTAGTGATAAAACATTCCCTAGATTATCCCAGAAAATATACATTTTTGAAAAACAAATGTAAAGTTGCATTTTTATTATTCACGTATTATGTCATTTCCTGTTAGTTTAAAACAGTTAAGTATGTATATTTCTTGTATACTATATTTAGTAACAGTGTACTACAAAGTTTATTATAAAGAACGTACTGGATACAGTTTAGGGCTTTTGGTTTCTGTGTTTGATTGACCGCAGCTGGCAGTCTGAGCCCTGACAGGCAACACAGGGTCAAAGTTGTCATGAAACCAGAAAATATAAAACATAAACTCCTTGGTTTCTTATGTTTTAGTCAGTGGAACACAAGACATGTGATTTACAGAGCAGATATGTACATATGCCCCTGCCTTGAATGCTTGAGGTTCAAAGTTTAGGATAAAAGTTCAAGTCTAAAAGTTAGACTCTTGCTTTATGATTTTTAGATGTGCTCTTTTCGGGTTTTAAGGAGGTTTATGAATCAATGCACTACTCTATTGTTGGTATTTAAAGTCAAACATCCGAAGAAGCTTGATAGCGTGCACTATAAACTGTTTTGTCAACTCTTCAGGCATCCAGTGCTTTTTGGTCCCAGAGCATCGGACCCTCTTACAAAGCTGTGCCTGCGTGACATTATAAAACTGCTACCGTATACAAATTACTTATCTTATCAATCCAAAAATAACATTCAAAGCGCCTCTGTCATGTGAACATTCTGTACATGTCACTTTGTGAAATTCAGTCTGACATGAAGCTTCAACTCTTGCACTTCACATCAGATGGTACGTATGTGGCTATGGAAATTTTCCATGTCAGACTCTCTCTCTCTCTGGCAGGTGTAAATGGTGCAAGTTTCTGTCGTGTTCAACACCAAT
Organism: Brachyistius frenatus; assembly: GCF_029030835.1. Taxonomy (NCBI): domain Eukaryota; kingdom Metazoa; phylum Chordata; class Actinopteri; family Embiotocidae; genus Brachyistius; species Brachyistius frenatus. The sequence continues at coordinate 812,663 of NW_027210611.1, forward strand.
GCTATTTTGATGTGTTGGCAATTCCTTTGCCAGACCAATAACTCCCTCACACCAACACTACTCTTTCATGCTGCCTGCTTTATTCTCATTCTTGGGGGAATCCTCCTGAGATACATAGTGCGCCTCTTAATTTCCCCAGGGATGTATGTAGGAAACATACACTGGTGAATTTCCAGGGATGAAACACAGGGAAAACATTAGACCACAATATATCATGACATCTACTGCTGCTGGGTCAGATAACCAGTTAACTGGGTTCCATAACTTGACACAAGTCCATGTTTTGCATTTCTCCTCTTTGTTTGTCTCCCGTTTTAGTTTGCTCTTTTGTTTTCCAGGCTGAGGGTGGAATTATTCTGAACGGCGTAGCGTTCAGCAACATGCAGCCAGCCAGCGCAGCATAGTAAGGAAGAATCCCAGGAGGCAACGTGGCCCGGTGGGTTTGGTTTGTACACCCGTCACACACTTCTGAAGGGGTGACGTGCATCACTGCTCCACTGAGGGAGAGCCTCTGCCATGTTTACTGTCATGTTCTAAGGTATGCTACGTGGCTTCAAACACATCAAACACATCTACAGGAATACTGATATTGGGAATGCCATGGGGAGCTGCACAAAAAGGTACAGACATACTCCTGAAAACACACATGCCCACAACTCTGCCACGAGTGTTCACAAAACACACAATAATAAATTCAGATTTTAAATTGCTGTTTTTATGTATTAGCAAACTGTCAGTGATTGTAAGACAGACTTTATATTTACGATGATACATGGTTGCAAAGTCTGGTAAAATGACAGCACTGTGTCTCATTCATGCCTTTATCTAAATTTGCCAATATGCCATTTTGTCTGTTCAGTTGTTTCCATAGTAACAATGCCAACAGTAACAACAATGATGTAAAAAGAGATGATATAGCAAGTGAATTTTTTTGTTGAGATTGAGAGAGCTCACTGGAAACAAGAATGATTAAATCATTTGCTGCTCTTTTGTTATTTTGTGGCGCAAACAACACTAAATTTGAAAAAGTAACTTATAGCTTCTTGTCAGAGTGATATGTGATATACACTATGATGCATTAGACAGCAACACAATGTCAACATAATGTTAATAACCTGTTGTCTGTCCGACACAATCACGTGGCTTTTGGAGTGTGCCGCGACACAGTTGTATTTGATGAATAGTCAAGACTGATTTGACTAGCAAAGTGCTCCCCTCCTGGCCTGCTGTGTGTAGTGTTGAAGAAGGCTGAGTTGTTTGCTGTGCCTCTAGGCGTGAGGATGAGGGGGAGCAGCCTGGAGTTCCTGCCTGGCTCAGGGGGAGGTTGGACTGGATTAGACGGCTGACAGCTGGGCCACATCTCTGGAGGCGTAGGGCGGAGAGGCCCCCTGTCTGCCTGCCTCTGCACCAAGTGTCAATTTGAGCATGAAGGAAGGATGGAGTGAGCCAAAGAGTAAGTAAGTGAGCAAAGTAGGGCCACTGGTAGTCCTGGGTGGATTGACATCAGCTGTGCATGGGCCGTGCACACCGTTCGGCATCAGGAAACACACTGTTTATTTAGTGGGTTTTGACTTGGGGGCACAAACGTGTGCACACTTGAACAGACACACCGACACAAGACAAAGTACTCTTATGAGGTTGTAGCTCTTGACCTCTCTAGTTTGGGTAGTGATGCTCATAGTCAGCACTACATGATATCAGGAAAGCATATTAAGCAAGCTGAGCTATTTGACTTCAAAATATAAGCTTTGCTGTTAGTAGTGTTCGTTTCATAATCAAAGCGCAATCTTATCTTCACAAAATCAAAGCTTTTCAATAATGCAGAAATGGCAGTGAAAGTAGCTCGCCTCAGGTGGTATCCTGTACAATTATGTGCAATCAAGATTACAAACTACTTCAAAATCAAACACACTCCTATTTTATTTCTATTTTCAGTGATGGGATATGTAATTAAATCTGACTTCTCTAAGTGTTAGCAATATTTGATAGGCTGACTTTCAACATTTGCTCCAACTTCCACAGGAGATTCTTGATAGATTGTTTGATTGTATCATGCACAACAACTGGCATAATTTACTTCAGCAGCTCAGTGTTAATATGAAGAATGTTCCAGTGCCATATGAGAATTTTCTATAATAGGTTTTCTCTAATCCTGAGAGACTGCTTTGTGTATTTCCTGCACTGAGACTTGGCTATCACTGGGACGTGGGATGTGGGCCGGAGTCGACTTTATTAGCTGGTGATGTTCTAATGTGATTTATTTTTATAAATGAGAGTGGGGTGGGAATGCAAGTGGGGGTGGAGGCCAGTATGCAAATGTGGACCCTCATTAAACACAACCACACAACATTATCTGCTGCTCCTCAGATTGTTTGTGTGCATTAATGAGGTGCAACCAAGTCTGCGAACTAATGACAATGTAATGATCAGAGCATTTATGATAAAGTCATCAGAAGCCATGACACTTACACATTTGATGTATTAAGAGGCTCTCTACCACCCATACACTCAGGTGAACCCCAGGTTCCTCCTCATGATATTATCCATTTCAGCAACTCTGAAGTAAACAGTGACCTTTAGTGACAGCAAAAAACTCATCATCTCTTCACTTCTTAGACAGAAACTTTGTACATTCAGTTTTAGTGAGCTCGGAGCTCCTTTAACGGTAGTACAAATTGTTTCCAGTTTTAAAACTGCTTTAAATATTAACAGGTAAGCTTAAATATACTTTAATCTCATCTGAGATATAATGCAAGTTCTACTGTGCACTCTGTAAACATCTAGTTATGTTCCCATTCTTTAATTAGTTACCTTAAAATAGTATATGCACCCTCATTTTTGACTGTATTCAATGAACATTCAATATGTTTAGAATGATTTAATATTGCATACTATATTCATAATTATACCTCTGCATTTTCTGGGGTACACATATTGCCTAAAATATACAAAGTAATCGACAAAGAATCTGGTAGTCAACAACAAAATTTAAACAAACATTCTTTAGCCGGCTTTGCTTTGTTTCAAAATTTTGCAAAAATGACCATGCACGTCTTCACAGCAGTTTTATTTTTGGTCCTACAAACTTTCTTATGAAGTTGGGATCCAGTTCTCTGGGGATGTTCATGAGCCCATTGCTTTGTAAAGATGTTTATCTTTATGGCTTTTGCGAGAATGAGGAGATTAACCCCATCACTAGCAGACATCTTATAGTTGATCTGAGCATCATTAGTCCACATTAATAACCCATGGAAGTGCAAATGGGCTTTTTTTTTTATCATCTTAATTACATGACATCTGAGCTTTCTATCAAAAGATGACTTTCTTTATAGACGAGGCGGGCATGTGACTTCGAGGTACTTGTTTTTGTGTGCACGTGACAAAAAAAATCTTGGTGCTAAAGTCTGAGCACGCATGCGTGTATACACACACACACACACACACACACACACACACACACACACACACACACACACACACACACACCAGCCATCTAAACTAAAAAAGGATGCCATTGCCCATTAGAGAGATGGATTGACAGGAGTGCAGAATAAATCTTTGTGGCAGTGAGTCAGAAATATAAATAGAGCACCTAAGATAGATTTGTCTTTGGTGTTGATGAAGTTACCTTTGGGGGTAGAGCTCTACCTTTTTAGTAATGAGGACAACCACAAACAGTTTGGTCTCCTAATGAGGAATGATGTTTTTAGAGGTGCCATACAAAAATGCGGTAGAATAACACCTCACTTAAGCATTTTCTGCTGTGATTTTCAACAAAAAGAACAAATGTGGGATTCACTTGTGAAAGAATCAGCCCCACCTGGTGGCTTTGATGTACACCATCCACTCCCAGAAATGAGGTGGGAAAATTGCTGTGCATTAGCTTCAGTTATCCACAACACTTGTGTTGCATTGAAATATTTTCAGTGAGAATGTTTGAAGCCGTGTTGACTGCTTAGAATTTGTTATCAGCTACGGAGTGACTTTAGGGTATATTTATTTTCAGCATTAAGTCCACAGATTTAATCACCGGTTAAAATGAGAAACAGGAATCTACCTTTAAATTAAAAATCTTCAAAGTGTCTGATGTTATGAGCAGTGGACACGCTCACACATCTCATCTTTTTAAATATCTTAAATCAAAACTTGTTTTCTATGACAACAACAACAGAAAATACACCAATAGCAGCCAAACTATTTAAATTAGATCAATAAATGATGGTAAAATTAGGTGGGCAGGGGAGGGAAGGAATGCTCTATTACCCATTTTATCATCAAAGTGAGTGCTGCGCTAATTATGCTGGTAGCACCCAGTCAGATCCCACAAGAGACTGATAACAGAGCACTGCCCAGGGTTACGGTGATTGCGCACACTAGCTCCCGCTTTGCCATCTCATTGGACAGGTTGGGCGGCTGATATTCATGCAATAATAAGATGCATAATGATATAGAACAGCACTAAGAAGGTGTGGTTTGCAATGGCGTTTTTTTTGTTCTCTTTTTAACCTGAGTTTGAGAGCTGGCGTCCCATTAGAGCTCTATTGCTAATCAATGTGAGGCATTATAGGTTGTATAAATCACACTCTGACACCTGCTGTATGGGTCGTTAACAGAGAACTCACCAGGGAGGAATAGACAGAGCAAACATGCAGACACGCCGAACAGAAATGTCTGAAGCTCGGGCTGAAGCATTGTTACCAGAACATTATTATGGCAACCAAGGAGCTGATCAACTGAAAGATTTGGTACAAATTGGGAGGTTATAGCTCAAATAACTCAAAGAGTATTTCTCATTTAATAAAGCACATATTGGTTTAGCTTTCTTACAAAGTTACACTCACAGTCTCACTGCTTTCTGATAATGCTATGTAATCTAGGCTCCAATGATTATTTGCAATTTATGGTTACCAAACAACCACAGACCACCGGAGGTGTTGCTCAAATATTAGGAGGCGAAAAGCGAGAGGTTCCTGTAAAAAAAAAATTTAATTGAGGATGTAGTTATTCTGCCCGAAAAGGCAAGCAGGAAAGTGCACACACAGGCATTTGTAACCTGAGTGTGCTACAGAGGGGGACCATCTGAAGACTCGCAGGCCCTTTGATGTCTTCTGAATACGGGCATAATGCATGTGTAATTAATAACCCATTTGCATATGATGAACTAGGGCACTTAGTCAATGTTCTCGGGATACAAATACCTGAGGAAAACAATAACAACTGAGAACATTAAAAAAGGGAGTCTTCGCAAAAAAAGACAAATCTATGGCCCGCTTCGGATTAGAAATACATTAGCACCTAATTATGTCCTAATTGCCAATATTTTAGCAGGTGTTTGTACTTAACCAGTGGTAATGCCCTCCTGGAACAAGCTCATCAGGGCTATTCTCAGGTGAATCTCTACAGTCCTGTGTGATTATACTGCGACAAGATAGACCTGTGGTCAAAAACATGGGTAATAATGAGGCTGCTGAACAGGGCGACAATAACAACTACAAAAACCAGCAACATCAATAATAACGGTAGTAAAATAAATAATAACAAAACTAAAAAGAAGTAAAGGCAGAAGAAAACTAGTAATTCACTGCCATCTCTGACAGAATACAAATGTAACAGTGGAAATTAAAATTTGTTACTAGTGCAGAGATATTAGTGGTGAGAGCACGCAGTTAAAAAATAAGTATTAATTTTTTTGCCCAAATATTTTCAAAGCAATCAAAGACTCTGGGAGGTGGAATTCTCTCACCTAATCAAACAGCCAATGTAACCCAGCGCTTGATTAAATATTGAGCTTAGGAGTTTCAGATATCTTTTTTCATTGGCCTGCTGGCATTTGGCAGCAAGGGAGCATTAAATTCCCATAAGCCCCAAGAGTTGGTCCACTCTGGAAAAGTGCTGAGCCAGCAAATCAAACTGCAGAAATGTCATGGAGTGAAAAGAAGTGAACCACAAGCATACATTGATTGAGTCATCTTCACATCTGACATTATAGCCCTTGATGATGTCCAGGTGATCGATAGTGTGAAAAGTAAAGTGAAGTCTTGCCTGTTGAGTCCCAGAATTAAGATCTTGAATGATAAGTTATCTGACAATTGACAAACTTAGGACTTCTTGTAATTCTCATTGAAGAAAAGTTTCAAGAAAAACACAAGTGCAAACATTAATATGAATCATGGCAGAATTCCATGCAGCTACCTCAATTTCAGGGTCTTGTTATTGTGCATGCTCGCTCACTGTTACACTACCAGGGCTTAGTAGGACATCTAAAGTGAACAAAGTTATTGTTAAAGTTGTACTACAAATAACAATTTCCCTTAAAGCTAGGTAGGTATGATATTTTTTGATCATCGGGGAAAAAAATTCCATAAAAACTTTTAGCATGTTGTGATTGAAGTGTTCTGATCATTCAGTCATTTCAGGGGGTATTCTTACTGGCTGTTCTGCAAACGTGCACGTCCCTTCAGATATTGAGGCTGATTCAAAGGCGGAAAATCCTGGATACAAAGCCTCCACTGCAGCATTGGCAATAACTATGAGACACTGGACGCCTCAGTTCCATTCTCCTTCCTCTGAGGTGCACAGAAGGGAGAAGATGCTGCACGATGCTGAGGTTTGGAGCAGCGAGCCAGGACTGGCTGTCAGCAGACGGGGACCCTGCACCAGCCTCAGCACACACACCAACGTCAAATCCATCAGCCCTCGGGGCAGACAGCTAGGAGTGCGTCACTTATGTGGAAGTGGTGGGGGACACGGGATCATCTGCCAAGGACGAAGGCCCAGGTTTTTTTTTGGTTTTGTTTTGACTGCAACGCCTGTCTCACAAGGGCAACTCCATGCTGGCCACAGCCTACAACCAGGGGAGGTCTGTCGGTGTGACCCAGGCAGCAGCAGACTTTGTCTTTTTTCAGGAGACCCGCATGGAAGCCATGGGGTGAGTGAAAGTCCTATAACGGCTCAATGGCCTGATCCCAGTAAATGTTTATCTGGTAACTGTGTCTCAAGGTGTGTAACTGCCTCTACTGAGTCAAACTCGATCATAATTCTCACTGGGTTTTAGCCTGACAGTCTCACCCACTCTACCGTATGTCACAGGAACCTCAGTGAATTGTCATTGGTGTGATTTGCACTAATGCTTAGAGCTAGGACTGACTTCTCTGAACTTACCCCATACAGTTGTTCAACATCATTGATGGTTGGCAATTTGCAGTCTATTGTAAACAACAAACAAATAACCATCTACCATCAAATTACTGTATGAGCTTTGCTGGAGTTTTACAAAAAATGATCCTGGCTGGCCTGAAACCAAATTGCCCGATGTAACTAACTTGATGTCTTGAACAGACACTAATTTATTCCTAAAATAATTAATTAAGGAAAACAAAATCCAACATTCACAAGCTTCACATACATTCTCAAACATAAGAAATAAATATAGACCTTTCAAAACAAAACGACAACCTTAAATTAGAGTGTTTCATTCAGTGAAATTAAATTGTCCGCTGTTAAGTTGTAGTAATGGCCAGGTAGCATTACACTCTGATGTCAATACATTTTCTTTAATTAAGATTTTCTTTTAAGGAGTTTAGTTCAATTCAGTCAATGTTTTTTCCCAGCCAACTCCGTAGTTTCGGTCCACTTAGTGTCTGCCTGTACATTAGTTTAAGTTTACCTGTAGTCCAAGTGGAATCCGGCGTGTACAAATATATCCATGAAAACACGTCAAACTCTGGTCCTCCGTAACCTTCTTTTAACCTAAGTTTTAAGCAGCAAAATAACTTTACCTTCTCACTGCAGCTAGCTTTACTACCAGACTCCTTTGTTTTCCTTCCTTGTTTTTCCACTTTGACCTCGGCCGTACGATCTCTTTCCTTTCGCGTTTAAAAAAAAAGGGAACAATACTCCTACGATTGAATTTGACGTTTTTTTTGTTAAATGTATTGGGGCTACACATCTTTAAGTCTTTTTCAGAATATTTTTTACAGCGGATCAGTTATTTTTTTGGTATAATTGTACACACCAGCCGCTCTTCTGTAGTTTATCTGAAAAAGTGCTGCTCAAACTACACTCGGTGTTACCACCAGTAACCACAAGTGTCGCCAAATGAACCAGGACTGAAATTTCATAGCATGAACGTTCAGGTCTGGGCTTTTCCAAATATGGCAAGTCAAAATTTATTTTCTGAAAATGGCCTATGTTGTGTTTATATGTTTGATTGCACAGATTCACCCTGCATATCATCAGTGCAAACCTGTTTTTCATAAAAATGCAGATTTAGTCTATGGTCTTCTGAGAGTTGTAAATCCAAATATCCTTGTGTGTTATTGAAATTACTCATACAGGACCTGTGCTTCTAAGTTTCACAAGTCTGAAATGCCATTTTGACAGTTCCTGACTCAATACCCAGTGTTGCATCAAATGTCTGTTTAACTTTTTCCTCCATTTTTTTTTTTTTTGTTCCACTCCCCTCACTTACCATTGTATTGTTCGACCTTGAGTGAGATGCTGTCAGGCGCTTTTTAGAACATAAGCGTTGCAGTTTCCCATAATCCACTGGGAGTGTTGAGGTGAGAGCTGTGGCCCAGTAGCACTCTGAGTGGCTGGCAGCGGATCAAAAGCAAACGAGGTTCCTGAGCTCATTCCAATTATAACAGCACACACTATCAACTACAAATACAAACAGCACATAAGTGATAGCGCTGGTGGCCTGGAGGACTGCTGCCAGAGAGCAGGCAGCATGCTAATCAGGATACCTCTTGCCATGGGCTATTTAGGGAATAGCCTCTCATCCCACCAATTCCCCATGCCTTAGCCAGGGAAACGAAAGAGAAGAAGGGGAGTGAATTCCCTGAGAGCACAATCCAAGGACAAAATATTAGAAAATGGATCTTTATCTTTGCTCTTGGCCAATATCCATATTAATTACAAAAAAGGGAAAACAATATGTACTGAATAAAATATAAAGACATTTGTCAAATACATACAGCAACAAATTATGACCACCTTCTGTAACTGCCTTTTCTTATTATGTTAATTCAATCAAAAGTAAAATAATATTGGGAAAAAAATACTACAAAGACTTACATTTGCTTCACATTTTATGCAAATTCTACATAGGCTTACAGAAGTTGGTATCACAGTCTACCCTATCGTTTAACCTTTGCACAAGCAGAACGTAGGAAAACAAGATCCTCAGTCGTTTGCACATCACTTCACACTGTTTATTGCAATTAGTCTGATTATTCATAACAACATCTTCCCGAGCATCCCATTGTAGTCGGCCAATCCAGGAAAGTGATTTATATCCGGTCGACTGTCATAGGGAAAAGGAAGTGAGATGTTTTGGAGCGGTTCTGTGGTAACGCGCACACGCCCCCACTCACACGGACAACCCCTCAGAGCTTGGCAACTCTCCAGAGCCATGCAGGGGCTGCGGAGTACAGCGGGAGCCTGAGTGAGAAGCACACATTGTGCACTGCGGGACCCCACCAGCCCCGGCCCGAAGGCACAACTCTCAAGGACATGGAGAACTGGGGCAGAGAACTTCCAAGCTTCCCACTGTTAGGGCAGGCTGAGAAAAAAGGGAAAGTTTCCAAAGTGTGTCTGTCTATGAGAGCATAGTGAAATGTGTTGTTCAGACAGAAAACATAAATTCTCTTGAACACCGATCGTGCAAATATTTTGTCAAGCCCAGAGTGGTTCTCGTCAATGTATGACATTTAAATGTGAAATAAAACCGTAGAATTTACGCTTGAATCCATTTTTGTTTTGAAAGCAGGGTTCAGACTGGTGTTACAAGTCACACAGGTGGGTTGCGGTAAAAGAGATATGGTGAGAAGCAGTCTCTATTAATACATGTGCATGGCAAATAATTGTGTTTGTGGTTCGATATCTGTGTATCCAGGCTCTGATCTGCTAGTCAAATATAATTACTGACTTGCATGACACCCCAGCAAGAGATACATTTAAATCAATGGATCATGCAGCCCTGTGGTGTCCATAGAGAGAATTGTAATTCTTGGTTTAGCAGGAAAATAACAATGTAATCCAAAAATTGACTTTGCTGCTTACTGATGTACTAAATCAGTGTTGTGGTGTATAATAAAGTAATAAATCAATTCATGTTTACTCTTCGCAGTGTGCTTTAGGGTGGATCTGTACGGCAAGCTGAAGTTCTTCTGGATATTTTTCTGAAATGTGATAGAATTAAAAAAAAATTTTTTTTTAATATAAATAAAACTATGGAAAAAAAAAAAAGGCAAAGTCTTTGACACTGCTGGAACAAGCAGTGGAAGCAGCAGCCCTTTCCTTCATTGTCCTTCCAGTCAGGAGCTCAGGTTTGCTGTGGGTCAGCCCCCTCTCCCTCTACATCAAGGGGAAGGAACCACACTGATCTGAGATGGAGTACCCCCAACCAAACCTTACCACATCGACCCATGCCACCATCCTGGGCCTCTAATGGAAGTCCTGGGCATCCAGACGCCTCCCCTGCTCCAACATGGGCGTCAAGTAGCGCTCCTCTCATCACTGGAAGCAGCAGGCCTCACAGCCCTCCTTCTCTCTCCGTGGGACTGGCTTTTTTTGGAACATTGCAGGCAGATGTGTCCAGATGAGCACGTTCGAATTTGTGGACCCAGGTTAATGCTCCACCAGAAGCCCCGGAGGATCAATAGCTTTATTTCCCTAAAATGCCGGCATGGTGAGAACCAGCTCACGGGGTGCATTTAATACCGCCACAGTTCCAGTGACGACTGGGTTGTATTGATTGTGCCCATGTGGAACTACGTGCGCCTTCTGGGGAAGGATCTATTTGTGTCACCCTGGGCTGGGATGGGGGCTCCACTGGAGGAGTAGAGAGCTCAGCCAATGGAGGATGCCAAAAACATCAAAACAGCCATGTTTACAGATTACCCAAAGGGAAAGCAAATTACAGCAATTATGCAGGCTGTGGGAATACTGATATCAGCATACCTGCTATTTTACCCAGAGACTACTTTTTGGAGGATAGAAGACATACAAAACCGCACACTCAATTTCATTTGATGGTGAAACCCTCAACAAACGATGGGATTTAAACGAAACATTGCACATGCAAAACAATGCCTTTCTAGGGGATCGCCCTGTTTGTGTATGTCGGGTCCAAAAAATCTTTCCAATTGTTTTGAAACTAGATATAATAGCCTACCCAAATATCTGTGAAGCAAGTATGTATCTGGCAGGCATAATAATGAACATGTAATACTGAATGTTGTCTCTAACATATTTTCCCTTTTTTTTTTTTTTTTTTTTTTAAACAATGGCAATTAATCAGTCTTTGTAAACACGGCAAATTGCTTTACAGAAAACTAATTTACCAATACAGCATTTATCTCATATATCAGTGCTCAGACAACATACAGAGTCTCATCCAAATCATGGGCCTTTTGTTTGCAGCTGTCGTGACATATTCATGACTGGGGCCATAATAGTCAGATTCCTGTTATATCCCCCAGGGAGAGCAGAGAGGATGGTGTCACATCCAATTACTGCGGCACACTGTAGAGGTAAATCAAAACTCGTGCCATGAACTCTGGAATCTAAGGTGCACGCACACACACGCACACGCACACACGCACGCACACACGCACACACACACACACTGCATGGGCAAAGTGAGACAACAGTTATATCAACATTGATAGAATATTGGAAAACACACTCTCCTGGTAACTTGGAGGTCATATATGGCTTACACAGAGACATAGGACTGGCTGGAAGCTGTTGGCTGCCCTCTCTCCTCAAATCATAAATTGACATAAGATCAAGGCGTATAAGTGAGGCAGACAGCGCTTACTCAAGATTTTAAAATTATGGATTTGCTAGCCAGCGTGCTGATACTGAAATTTCAGATGAGGGCAATGATGTTGCCCCTTACTGGACGTGAAACAATCAGGTCACCATGTTCACCTTCTCCTCGGCACCAGTAAGATGCTCCTCTGCGGAGCCAAATGAATGCCTTTGTCTTCCTCCACAGTAGTCTTTGGGAGGCCTGGTGGTTTGGTGGTTGGAGGGTATCTCAGCAGTGCATAGCCCCGTTTCACCCTGGAGCGGTGCAAAGCTCCTGCCCAATAAAACAGGCTGCATCCCCAGGGCCCCTCCCTCAAGCCTCCAGTCAGCGCTTGTTTTTGCACCATTTATTTAGTGTGACACATCTCCAATTAAACTGTGGAGGCTGCTGCATTCCCCCCATAACTACCTCTTATACCTCCCCATAGACTTTCTGTCACACTGAGAGTGTGGGTATGAGAGAGTGAAAAGGAGAGTTTGTGTGTGTGTGTGTGTGTGTGTGTGTGTGTGTGTGTGTGTGTGTGTGTGTGTGTGTGTGTGTGTGTCTGTGTTGGGGGGGGAGGGGGGTGCAGAGGGGGTAGAGGGAGAAAGCGAGAAAGAGAGAGAGAGAGAGATCACATCTTGCCTGCCAGCTATGATCACAATGTCATTTTCTCTTCAGTGGTTAGGTGCCTCCTCTGAAAGGTGCCCTGAATTATAATTATCAAAATATTGAACAAGATAATCATCCTCTTAAATGATGCTGCCACTTCACTATTTGTCTTGCCATCCCAGAACATGCACAGAGTGATGCTCTCCTGTAAGCTTTCCTGATATTGATTCACAACTACACAGACCAAATACTTCTTTTTTTTTTTTTTTTTTTGCACATATTAAGACTATGCTTCGGAATACTGAGTGGTTCATTAAGGAACAACCACTGATATTTCCAACCAAAATTTCTCCACGGCCTTACTTTAAGTTGGGTCCATCAATTTCAATTCACCAGCGTCCAAAGTAGATCTTTCATCGGAGGTAAGAGTCTCCTTGCCACCTCTTCATCCTCCCACAACGGCCCCAGACACAGTCACAGGAGGAGTGACTTTGTCCGACCCCAATACCGTCTGCGAGAGCGCAGCTGAGGGCAGCAGCTGCCAGGGAGGACTGGTGGGGGAGCGCCCAAAACGCAAGCTCTGCCAAGCGGCGGGGCCAGGGGGAGCCCCAGTGGCAGCTGGGAAGGGTGGGGCAGCCAGCTGTGGAGCAGCAGGGTGGAGGGGTGACTAGGCGACACCACTAAACCTGAGCAGGGATGCACAAATGTGCACACAAGCACATACAAAAATTGAAATGTAGGCGCACTCAAAAAAAAAAAAAAAAAGTTCCCACTTGCTTTTCTTGAAGCACTTCTGTTGTAGCCACATTTACACACACACTCACGCACACGCACACGCACACACACACACACACACACACACACACACACACACACACACACACACTCTCATCCTCGGCATAAGGCAGCCCAAACCGTCTGTGGCCCTCTAAACACCAACACCACTCTCCCATCACGTGCTTCGGCCACACATCTGGTCCACCATCTGTATCACTCCCCCCAATGTGACAGGTAGTCCCTCTCCCTCTCTGGAGGGAGCAGAAGGGGAAAGTGGGACATGGAAGGTAATTTTGGGTGTAAATGTGCTCTGGACCTCTCTGGATGCATCTGGACAAAGCAGACATGCTGCTGAGCCGGGCAGGGTCATTATCAGTTGGAAACCGACAACCAGATAGCAGATGAAGACAAAACAATTATATCATACCGTCACATTATGACAGCACCAATAGAGCACGTCTTGTTTATGTTGTCAGGATGAATGCTTTTGCACTTCTGCATTAACAGCCTCGCAACAACAACAAAAAAAGGCCAAATGCTATGAATTAACACGTCAAAATATATTAAAGATTCTTCCAATTTATTATAATGTACAGTTATACATTGCCATGACACAAATGTGATCACCACTTGAATGGGGTGCAGAATGAAAAATATTAAAACAGCCATATAAACAATACCAGAGGACATTGAGCTCCTCTTCTTTATGCCGCTGTACATATGGGATCAATAAAATATGCACCATGATACAGATATCAAGCCAGTGATATAAAACTGCACAACCAGTCTTTACTGTGAAAGTAAGGAATTTTCCGAACATAATTTTCACATCTTATGTTACATATTTGACAGTAACAATATTATTCACACACACAACACTACTTGTATGACATTAACTCTGACGTTTATTCAAAGGGGAGAAGGGAATCCAGCATTGTCAACTAACCAACTAACATTTTTGACTAACAAAACAAAGTACTTGTCAGAAATATTATGTATACCAAGTTTGATCTTTCCCATTCACCAATTTGCAGTCAATGGACAAGACTGAGGTGCTTGTATAGAAAAAAAAAGGCTCCAGAGATCAATGAATTACAATTCACAGTGGCTACATGTTACCTTTTTGGGGACCTTAGTCAAATAAAAGTCAATAGCCATTATTCTGTCAGGTAATGCCGTAAAACATTTTTTTTATTAATAATCCAAATTTGATATTTTTTCCATTGTCTTCAAAACACAACTCAACACAGAATACTGTGTTTTAAGACATTACAAATGTTCTAACTCCACATATGATGTTCATATTTGTTCAAGGAATTTCTGTGCATGTCAAATAATTGTAACATTTTTGTACATACAGTATTCATAGTGTCCATGCCATTAAGATCGAACTGAATAGGTACACAATTCACCAACAAAGAAAATGTGCTGGATGGGATTATCATTAAAGAGCATTTAAAAAAAAAAAAAAAAAAAAAAAACATTGACACGTACACTTCATGAAATAAACAACACAGCTTTAGTACTAGTTTCCAATGTCTTATACAAAGTTAGCTTGATCTAAAAAGCATAAAATATATTTTTACATCATCACATACATCAAGACATGTACCATGGCCTAGCTGGAAGTTCACCTGGTGCATTATTTCATCTGTAAGTCCCCACACCATTCCCTACTGCTGGCATTATTGCTTCTTATGATCAGGGAGCTGAAGGATAGAGAAACAATGCACCACAGGAGATTGAAACTGTACATTTAAATCATCTATTATCCAAAATTTTGTTAGCCCGTTTCACAATCTGCAATGCTAAAGGATAAGGCAGTTCCATTTTTTTAAGGCATTGCTGCTTTGAGACTTACTGGACCAGAGGGTGAGTCATGGACTTTGACATTATCATATCAATGTACATGATCAACATCAATACATTTTATAGGCAAAGATAAAAGCCCAAAGAGAGGGGGAAATGCATCTTGTGTTTGTTGAATGGTGTGTTTTTGTGTCCGAGAGATTCTCTGAGCTGAAACCATCATTAAAGTCTGCTTAGCGGTTGACCAGAGGTCAAAGCTCAGACAGAGCTCAGAGCAGAGCTGTGTAGATTGCTGTGACCGTCTCTCATTGCTGGTAATTTCCATACTGGCCCTGTGGAGAGAAATGTGACAGATTCGTGTCACTGACCTTCTCAAAAAAAAAATACAGAGTAAAAGCTCATGTTCACAAATCTCAACAGGGTGCAAACAAACATCTGTGGTTTCAACCATATCATGCTGCAAACCATGATTTATGCCTGCAATGGCTGGTGTTAACCAGCAGGTGACAGCATGGCTTCACAACTTGTGAGCTCTAAATTGTACCTCAGGTTTCGGCAGCAGCATGGCTGAGGACGACATTCCTTATGGACACTAGTTTCAAGTGAGACAATTTCAGTGTAAGAAGTATTTGATGCATTCTTTAACAGGGGTCGAAGTACTTTATGTGTTTGGCATTAATGGAAAATGCAATGGAAACAAATTTGGAAACAATGATTTGACAGTAAAATCTTAATTCAAATACAGTTTTTTTTAATAAGCACAATGGTCATCAAAACCGGTATTGTAAATTGCAGATATAAAGGAGGGACACAGTCAAAGCAGGAGAGCTTTTGGCTGTCTCAATGCAAACTAAGCATGCTGTGTTTCTGGACCTCATGACTTACAATTCGACCCCTGGTTCATAACAAAATAAGAGTAAAAAGAAAAGAAAAGAAAAGGAAAGGCTTAAGAAAAAGATGGAAAAAGATAAAGAAATAAGAGAGACAGAAAAAAACAAAAAAACATAAGAAACATAACAAATGCAAATTAAGGCTAGGTGGTCAAGCGTCTAGATTGGACGTTGAGGTCTTCACAGCAACCATTACCTTTGCTTCTTACAGAGCTAGTCAGGGGTTCAAATCCCCGGGTCTTTATTTCCTCATGTGCCCCTGAATATTCAAAGATAAAGATATCAAAGTGTAGCTGTGGTCCCCACATAAGACCACAGGAAATACAGGGCAACAAATAGATCTCCCTCTAAACACTAAGGCAGAAGAATCCTCTTTAAAGCCCTGATATTTCACTGGTATGGCAAACCACATTAGCCAGAATATACAACCAAGACTCAGGATAACAAGTGAAAGACAACAGTAACACATACACTCTTCTGGGAAGAACAGATTTAACCACCCAATATGATGAGAGCATGCATAACATACTAATATCTACCTTCTAACTTCACTTAAACCCTATTCTCACTGAGAACTAGACAAAATATACATCTCAGTCTGGCAATAAACATTATGAGGACAAACTAAGTCCGATGTATAGACACGTCTTTGTGACTGTCCAGTGCCATACTCACCTGGTCGTAACCGTAAGGGCGCTGCTGTTGGCCCTGTGGGGGTCCAGGCTGAGGAGGGCGATAGCCCCCGTACTGCTGCCCCTGCCCCTGAGGATAGTTAGGATACTGTCCTGGGGCACTTTGGGAGGGACCTACAACAAACATTGGGAACTTAGGTTAAAAATGATCTACGCTTGACAGCCTTAAGTGAACTTGCAACCTACAAGTGGACGTCGAGTACTGTCGAAAGAAACCCTGAATTCGGCTGCTTCTCATCCGTCGGCGTGTTTTGTTTCTTGCACCACACAGGTGCTGCTCACGCGGGGCATTTCCTTTTGAATCCTGCTTGAAAGAATTGGGTATCGTGGACCAAAAAAGACAAACCTTAGTCCTCCAACATGATTAGATGCAGATCCACGTATTTTAAATACGCGTGAGCAGGAGATAATATTCAAGCCCGACTTAATGCCACACGATGTTTACAATTATCACCTGCTGTCGGAAGAGGCGGTGGAAACAAACGCAGGTTTACTCTCAAAAATAAGAAACGGTGTGAAAAGGTTTTGCTCATTTTCTGTCTGCGTTTGACCACTTTGGGGAATCCCTGCGAGTTTACTATTACTGGTGGCCTGGGATAAAAAAAAAGCTGATGGATGACAAAAAGAGGACGGTGGATATGTCAAGACTTATTTGTTTCGGCTGCCTACACGACACCCGACTCCGTAATGAATGAGACCGAGTGAGTCAGGCAGGAGCTGGCTAGTGGTTCCCTAATGCAAGGACACATCAAGGAGATTCTGTTGGTCTTCATTAGTGAAGCAAGCTTCATTTAAAAAAAAACAAAAAAACAGAAACATCACTTCATCAGCCCCCGTACACTGCAGTTATCTTTGCAGACGCTGTGAAGGACCGAGCACAGCCTGACTGGGGTTGAAGTCAAATGAGGCCCACGCAGCATCGTTAGGCGCTCATAATGCCTTATGCTGTTGAGCATAACCTTGTGGGGGCCTGAGAGAGCAAGCATGTGTATGTGCCAGATGGATCTCACCTCACAGCCTCTGCCTCTCCGCAAGCTCATTACTAACATGAGCTTTGGCTCAGACAGAAGGTGAGTGATGGAAAGTTCCAGAGAAAAATGGGATGAGGAAAGAAAGCCTGAAGAGCAGTGGGAACGATACTTAAATTTAAAGTCTAACATTTTTAGACATTTCACTTTATCAACTTTGGTTAAGGGATTAAATCTCAAAGCATTAATCCCAGTGTAAATACCCTGATGTTAGAAATAAGTCACTAATTGCTGGTTATCCAAGAAACGCCTGTCTGTCAGAATGTTTTTTTTCAGTGCGTTATAATTTGTAGTTTGCCGAGCTCCAAAGCACGATGACAACTTAAATTCTTCAACAAATATTGCCCGCCACTAAAAAAAAAAAACGTTTATCAACACATTGCTTATTTATCAAAAGTCTTTTTTCTTTTTTTTTTTGTCTGGCGGTCTACACACTCTTTGCTCAACGTCTGTGCACATCAGCTCCCTCAGAACGGTGCGTTATATCAAACTGAAGCACCGGGAGAAATGCTAATGTGGTGCCAGCCACCACTACTGATTAAACGTCTCTTCCACTGAGCTCCAATCCCCTAACCATTCATTAAGGTGGTCCTTTAATTCCTTGCTCTTGATGATGTCTTGACATGCACTTGGCACAGTTACAGTAACCACCAACTCACTCAGGAGGGATGATTATTCAACAGTTGAAAAAGGCCGCCAAAGAGAGCTGATGGTGCCTCCTACAGGACGAATATGAGCCTCTACTGAAAGAAAAGGAACTCACCGTAACCCTGCTGCTGTGGCGGGTAGCCCTGCTGACCTGGGTACTGCTGCTGAGGCGGATAGCCCTGCTGCTGGGGAGGGCCTTGCTGGTACGCTTCCTGCTGTTGGCCATACTGGGCATTACCTTCGGGGGGGGAACAGCAGGCAATGTGAGCAACTACAAAACAACAGCAATGCGGACACGTACACGTCGACTTACTGTTACTTAGGAGATCAATTTCATTAAATACTATAACGGATTCTGATACTATCTAACAGTAAATGATACATGTCCAGTCACCCTTTGAGTATCAAGCAATGTAACGAGTTGACATTTGATATGTGTTTAGATATCTAATTTTTAGGTGGTACTCTATATTTTTGGAACACAAATGGAAACAAAAAAGCATCATAATCTACGTAAACTAAGGACAAAATGATCAAGATCGCTTCCACGACAGTCATTTTGGGAGGAGCTCTCATGCGGCCGACCATTGGCTTGATTAGGGTAACGTATCGTTCAACATTTTTGACGCCGGTACGGATAACTTGACTTTAATACCGGTTCTTTAATGATACTTTTGTTACCAGTCTTCTAAAATCTATTGTGATTAGAGGGGGAGTGAAACCCAGGTCATTTTCTTTAGCTCCAATTTACAGACATTCCCTAAATGCCTCAGAAGCGAGCGATGCTGGATGCTTCAATTTAAAAGCTGCACACAAAGAAGCCTCCTGTTACTGCAGCACACGCAACTCAAGACAAATATGTGGCCACAAATCTGTTTGAAAAAGAAAGCGCTCCAATGTAAGATTTACCCAGGTTGATATTAATCTTAATTTTGGTGGACAGGCCACCCAGGTAGAGCTTTTGTACATAAGAAAAATGTTGCCACAGCCCCGGTCCAGCCTAGATCCGGATATAGTGGTTGTAAACTTGACGCTACGACCTTCATCAGCTCAACAAATCCATAAACCTAAATGCATACTTTCAATTCATTCAGGAAATATTTGACATTTACCATATCAAAGCACAGAGATAAGATGAAACAGATCATACTATTGAAGAGTTCACTGATGTACAATGTTGTGCCTTGATGGCAGCAGATTTGTAACAGTCAAAACTTCTTTTTCAAAATGGCTGGATCGTTATTTAAGAAAAGAAAAGAAGAAGAAAAACGTTTGGGTTTGAAAGGTCAAAAGGAAAATAGTGGTCAGTAGAGGAAAAAACAAAAAAAACAAACAACAAAACAGTAAATGTTAATTGGACAAAGAAAGAGAAGGAGTTCTGTGTTTTCAACCCGTAATCTTGTAGCTTGGTTTGTACGGTTCATAATATCATCCCTACACACACCAACATGAGAAAACCTGCAGCATATCAACTCTTATAGAGGAGAATGCAATGGTGCAATAATTCTCAAACACATTTGGTGGTTTACACTTTTACCGGTGCTGCTCTGCAATAAATCAAAGGGATTATTTACTGTGGTTGCACAAAATCTGGAGATTTGCAGTGGACACAGCATGCGCAATTAGTGCTTACAGAATATGAATGCAGTATTTGTCTACTGCATCAAAAATGCCTACAAACAGAATGCCATCTGGTTAGAAGTATTAAGTATCACGTGACATTTTCGTTTCACGGAGAATGCGAAGGATTTACATTTTACTTAAATAAAACTTTCGTACTGCTGTCCCTGACTTTTCTTTCTCACCAACAGGTAGAGCACGAGTCATGACTAAGGGGGCGGGTGTCAATACAAGACCGGTGGGTGCTGACTCATCGATGGACTGCATCATCTTTTGCAATAGGGTGCACCTCTGGCGTGCGGATGTCTCCTCAAACTTGGACGCCATTGTTTTGTCTTTCGTCAGAGCTGAAATTCACTTTGATTTCCCCAGAAAATAATGAAGAAACTGAAATCTTTTCTTTGTCACAGTCTCTTTGCATCATTTGTGTTTTAACACAACTCCTGGGTTCATTTGTTGACGCTTTTCTCCATGTGACAGGAGGGTTCTCCTACCTTCTGAGGCTCCCTGTCCTGCGTGACTGTACTGGTCCCCATAGTAGTCTTCCTGCCCTGGGTACTGCTGAGGGGGTCCTACATACACATACACACAACATACACACAAGTAGATTCAAGGTGTTGTTGGATGGGTTGTGTGAGGGGAAGAGTAGAGAGGATGGAGTCCTTGGCGCTAGTTCTTGTTAGAAAGCTTTATTTGGTCGCTTGACTAATATTATCGGAGGCTGGAGGCTTTAGGTTACGTCTTTAGTCATCAAGATGTCTGCGAGTTACAGGAGTGGAAATAGAGGAAATTGAGAGAAACAAGGAGTAAGAAATGCAGGAGGGTGGGTTACGGAGAAGAAAGACCAACACTCACAACTTGCACACGTTAAGAGACACGAGGGGTGTACCTTGCTGTGGGGGTCTGTAGGGTGGCATCGGCCTCTGTCCCATGACATGGTTCCCTTGGTTGACCTGACCCATCATGCCCATTGGGTTCTGTTGTCCTGGGTAGTGCTGTCCGCCACCACCAGGAGGCATGTTGTACTGCTGTGAGGGAGGCTGCTGGTGCATCATTGGGCCTGTGGTACACATTACATCACATTTCATTTAGCTGACGCTTTTATCCAAAGCGACTTACAAGAAGTGCATTTCAACCATGAGGGTACAAAACCCAGAACAGGAATCAAGAAAATACAATTTCTTCAAGAAAGCCAAACTACAAAGTGTTATCAGTAAGTGTCATTTTAAGCGCTACTAAAGTTCTACTGTTCAAGGTGAAGTCGGAAGAGGTGTGTTTTTAGTTTGCGGCGGAAGATGTACAGAGTTTCTGCTGTCCTGATGTCGGTGGGGAGCTCATTCCACCATTTAGGAGGCAGGACAGCAAACAGTCGTGATTTTGTAGAGTGTTTAGCTCGCAGCGAGGGAGCAACAAGCCGATTGGTAGAAGCAGAGTGGAGGGAGCGGGCTGGGATGTAGGGTTGGACCATATCCTGGATGAAGACTGGACCCGATCTGTTCGCAGCACGGTACGCAAGTACCAATGTTTTGAAACGGATGCGGGCGGCTACTGGTAACCAGTGAAGGGAGCGGAGTAGTGAGAGTGAATTCCAACAATACACCAACAATAAGCTAACTCTCAAACAGTACTCAACAGATAAACCATACAAGCAGTATGTGGCTTATCACATACACCACTAAGAGAGATAATAAGGCACTAGAAAATCAACACAATCACGTGGAAACCAATAAATGCACCGTTTTACCTTGATTGGGCTGCATGTTCATATTTGGACGGGGCCCATAGTTTCCCATAGCTTGGCCCTGGGGCATATTCATTTGGCTCTGAGCTGGGATGCCCTGGGCAGAAGGGACGGTGTGATTGTAACCACCCATGGAGCCATGGCTGCTGGGGGGTATATTCATAGAGCCACTGGGCATGTTTGGAGGCTGGTTGGGGCCTGGACCGGGACCTTGCATGGGCATGTGATTAGGTCCTGGAAAACAGCAGCAGAGAAGGTACACGGCTCTTTGAAAAAATACAATTATTTAGCACACAGTCGTAAGTTTTAAGTTCCAAACTGTTCTTTCACGCGGTGATATATGGAATGTGTGTGTGTGTGTGTGTGTGTGTGTGTGTGTGTGTGTGTGTGTGTGTGTGTGTGGAATGCATGTTAATAAAGAATATAAATACATTCAGAACATGTTGGGATTTGAATCAGATCAGCCAGACCACATTTGGTCATAGTTAGGTTCACACTGTGGTCAGCTCTCAGCCAGATGTAACTGTAATCTGCACAGCATGACCACCTTCTGAAGAAAAACTATCAGTCCCACAAGGTGAAAGATCATCTAACTTCACCTCTAGTTGCTAACTCAACTAAACCAGGCTGCCACACAAGCAGCATTCCTTGCATTGATCTGGGATGAGCCATGTTTGTTGACAAGTCAGCCAGCCTCTCCTAATTCATTTGCAGATTGAGATGACATCAAATTGTGGTCACGATGTATTTTGCCACCAGGTGTAAATGCAAAGAACCACGCATAGGACAAGATAACCACAATCAAATGGAGAACAAGTCCAAGACCACCACAGCTGGCAAATGGATGACATCATCCTTCAGCAGAGCGACCTCCCTCACAGTTCTGTGGTGTTGCTAGGCAACACAAGTGAGACAGGAACCGAGGGAGAGGGAAAAAGAGAGAAAGACAAGAGAGAGAAGTTGAGGTGTGCGTGTGTGTGTGTTCGTGTGTGTGTGTGTGTGGAGGGTAATCACATACCGGGCATCTGTCCATTCATCTGGTTCTGCATATGTGGGGCTGGAGGGCCACCGCTGACCATACCCTCGGCGGGGATGTTGTGACCATGAGGAGGCTGAGGAGGGGGTCCACTCTGGTTCATCCCACCAGGGCCCATGGGCATGTTTTGAGTGGGCGGCTGTAGGCGCACAACACAGACACAAAATTACACATCTGCTGTCTTGAAGCACATCTGAGGCGGAGCTGGTCAAAAGAGAAAACTCAAGAGAAAATGCTGATTAAAAGACAAAATCTATATATAATAATTAAGTAAAACTTTTATGTAAATAAGCAATTAGGATGCCAAAATTAAAAAAAAAAAAAAACTGTTCATTTAAAAGGGAAAACAGTCATGCAATACAATACACAGTGCATAATAAAGTCACTGATTAAACTGTCCTCAATAAAGTAACAGTTAGGGATAATCAATCACGCACAAAAAAAGGTTTATAAACACAAAATTGCAACACATTGAGCAATATCATTTCTACCTCATCAACAGTCATGTCAATATGATATACTGCAGCTTTACATGTGATGTGAATGGGCGGAGAAATAATGGACTTCTAAGCAAACCCAAATATGCACCTTTTACAAACTTAAGAGCACAAAACATGCTCATACTGGAGGTGCATCCATAAGTAGCACCTGCAACAGGTCCATAGATAAAACTGATATTTTACGGAGTAGTGCAGTGTACTAGTACCAAACGTCCATAACCTTCAAGGACTTGCAGTCACACTGCCGCATCAAAAGGCAAGATATCTGGAGTTGTGCTTCACTTGTATGGGTTAGATATAACACTTTTCATTACTTTGGTGACATTACTGGGGTTATTTTCTCAGCTGGTAAAAAGTTCCCTTGAGACCAGCATAAGAAATTCGATAACGACATTCACATGCTGAGTAGCAGTACTCCTTCTGGCAACCTGATATGAATCTGTTAAAGGGTGATATTTGTTTTACTTCAGTGAGACTGGATTTGACATTGAATAAGAAATAATCACATAAATATAGATGCAATGACCCATGTCTTGTCATGTCATGAGGATTTGCTGGAAAATATATTGTTTTCCTGAGCTTGTTGACTTTTTAGAGATACATGGTCGGTTGGAGAACAGAAGTGACACAAACGTATGATTATCTTATAGAATATGATGCATTACTGTAGAGAAAAACTAACCAACACCACATGGCGTAGTTAAAACCAGCACAACCTTAAATAACAACAACAGTAAAATACACATTAACACAGCAGTAATAATCATTCAAAAGCATTTACTCCGGTGTGTACTTTTACTTTTGATACTTTAAAGTACATTTTGTCAATAATAGTCGGGAGGATTTACACAATGTGGTACTTTTACTTCAGTAAAGGGACCTGAATACTTCTTCCACCGATGCTCACAGTTTAACACCATTCACTCACTGAAAACAATCATCCAGCATCAATACTCACAGCAGGGAGAAGAGACTGCATGTTCTGATTGGAGTCTGCTATCGTGGCCAGGTACACTAAATTTCTGTGCAGCATCTGTTGGTACCTGAGTGAGCAGAGAGTCATCAATACGGGCTTTAACTTAAAAAAAAATAAAAAATAAAAAAAATCAACGTGACGTGCAGAAAAGCGGGGACTTTCACAACTTACTGTGAACACTCTGCTGTTTTGCCTTTACTCTGGAAGTCCATTATGCACTGGATCAGATGGTTGTTTTCATCGAGTAACTGCAAAAAAAAACAACAACAAAAAAAAAACAAATGTTATTTATATCATATGCATGTTTTTTGTGGTGGCAGGACATTTAAAATTAGAAACACAAGAACCGTTTTGTACAGTTGGCCCCTTTGTTCGCTAATGATTACTCTCTGGTAATTGTGAAACAAGGGGTGGAGGTGGGGGGTGGGTAGGTAGGTGGTGGAGGTGGTGGAGGCGTTTTCGTGACATGTGAGTGTGCGTTTCTGGCTTAACAAAAGACGCG
This sequence comes from Brachyistius frenatus, assembly GCF_029030835.1. Lineage (NCBI taxonomy): Eukaryota > Metazoa > Chordata > Actinopteri > Embiotocidae > Brachyistius > Brachyistius frenatus. The sequence continues at coordinate 837,294 of NW_027210611.1, forward strand.
TCTTTGCTAGCTGGCTATCCTCAGCTAACAAAACCGCAGGCCTCCATTCATCTAAAACGCAATTCAACGTCGGTCCGATACATCCGAGGGCGAAGGCGCGTCGTCCGCACATGGCGTCCCGATTCCGGGGAGATTCGTATTCACCCGCGCTTTGACCCTGTAACATTGTTCCCGATCTGCTCGGTCGGACGTGGACGGGGGCACCGCTGCGTTTGATGATCACAGCGGCTAGCAGCGTTTGGAGACGCGGTAGCCTCCATTCTGCGACGCGCTAAGAAGAAGAAAAAAAAAAAGAAAAAAGAAAAAGATGAATTACCTTTTGTATTCCAGCGGGTGTAATGTCCCCCTTACCACGCTGCCTGTGAGGTGCAAACGCCACCGACATGGTGATGCTGTGTGATATTAAAGTGAACTACAGCATAAAAGTCAAAAGTAGCTAACCCACTGAGCAAATCGGTGGAGCTCAGATCAAACAGTTCAGAATACGATGCGATTTCGTAATGCGGTGGTCCGTTTGGGGGGGGGGAGAGAGCACCGCCTCTAAATACACAGTCCGTGATGGTGGTTTATTTTGGAAATACATTGATGGGTAATGTTTAAAGTACTCGTAGAAAATCAAAATATTTAAAGAAATGTATTCATAAAGCTGAAAAAGAAAAGACATATTGGAAAACACGAACTATAATTCCCCCTATTTTTCGTAGAGTGATACAGTCTAGAGCTAAACCAAATGGCCGTGGGAGTATAAACTTAACACACACAAAAAAGAGAAACGCTTTATTATTTATTCACAAAAATATAATAACAATGCAGATATTTTTTGGGGGGTAATAATAGAATATATAAACATATTACTCTTAGTTGTATGTGCTTAAGTTCACTCTGATTATAAAGTAATTCCCTGGTCAACCATCACTAAATGTACCCGTTTGAAATAAAACCTGGTGTTGATATATTTAACATTTTAGTATTGTAACTTTCGAATTAAATATACATCTTTCACCAGGAACTTAACACAATCAAAATATGTGTCTATTGTGTTGTAGTCATAGCTTTCCCCCCCCCTGCAACCTGCTTTTGGTATCACCCTAGTTCAGAGGTCTTGCGCATGCGCCGCTTACACCACACGGAGTTTTGGGAGCTGATCGTTGCTAACTCGCTGAATCACTTGATTGCTGGTTTAATCCCTTCTCTTGTGATCGTGTCAAGTGTCTCGCGGTGCAATGGCGGCAAGATACGACAGAGCTATTACCGTCTTTTCTCCCGATGGTCATCTATTTCAAGTGGAGTATGCACAAGAAGCCGTAAAGAAAGGCTCCACAGCGGTAAGTCTTCAAATGAAACTCACGCTAAAGCTAACGTTGGCAACATGGCCTTGTTTCCCACCTTTCCTGTATTTCGCTCACTATTTCTGATTAACGGAGTCTGTTACGCTCAGGACCGTGTTTGGGAATTTTTTTACTGGCTTGTTAAACTGCTGATGTGTATTAGGTACTAACAGTGCAGGGAGTAATAAGTTGATATACATTAAAAAAAAAAAAGCAGGTATCGTTAGCGAGCATTTTGTCGCTGTGTCACTCTTGCTGTACTTTCTGTTTCGCTGTTCTCGTATCCAGGAACGATAGAAACAATTACTTTGATTTTCTTGTACTTTTTTTTTTTTTTTTTTTTTAAATGTTTACCATAAGTTTAATTCAACCATAGATTTGGTAAAGCCAGTGATTTACTCACTTAAAGCCGGTTACAGGTAAGTGATATTGTGTCTTGTGTGGGAGAGGCAGGAAGAAAAAAACAAAAACAAAACAAAAAAGAAGCTACGGTCAATATTTAACACGTGGAAAAAAATGTTTGCAAATGCAGTTGTAACTTTTAAGTGTATAGTTTTGAGAGTAATCAGATTAATGGCTGGTCAACTTTGTGTAAACTCGCCTGGTATTTGCCAGCCTGCCTTATTTTGAGGAACAGATCAGATGGCAAACATGACCGGAAGTGGGGAAAAACCGCTCTGCTGTGTTGTATTTGGTACACGGTGAAACTTAGCTTATCAGGTGATCTTCTTATTGAAGCAGATTCTCAGGCTGTTTAATCCATTTTTTATTTTTTTTTGCTGTTTACTACTCAAATCCTTCAATACCAACTGCCAGCCCCCCTCGTGAGTGAAATATTCTGTATTGCCAAAACTCGACAGATAAATTAATTGAGTTATTTTATTTATTTTTTATTTTTTTCTGTTCAGGTGGGAATCAGAGGTAAAGACATCGTTGTCCTCGGTGTTGAGAAGAAATCTGTAGCGAAGCTGCAGGAGGAAAGGACTGTCCGCAAGATATGTGCGCTTGATGAACACGTCTGCATGGCATTTGCAGGTACCTCAAAGAACATCTTTTCTTCTTTTTTTTCAGTAACCGATTAATACAATCATTGTTAAATGCGACACAGTAGATCTAGTAGGTATATGTCTCTTATTTTAGTACTTGTAACAATTTCCTGTTCTGTTTCGCTCGTCTGCTGTGCAGCCATTTACCCTCTTTCACTGTTTTGAAGGTCTGACAGCAGATGCCCGTATTGTGATAAACAGAGCTCGGGTTGAGTGCCAGAGCCACAGGCTAACAGTTGAGGATCCGGTCACAGTGGAATACATCACACGCTACATAGCTACACTGAAACAGGTATGCAACCTTCTTTTAAGTAACTTATCGTTTACGGCAATTTTACTCAAACGTGTCTGTAAGGTGTCATATTTGGTGGGCAAGAATGGTTTTCCACAATTTCCGCTCTACCCGCTGGTTGATGGCTGTTTTATTTTCAATTAATCGACATACAAATGACCGGTAAAATTTGTACGTTGGTCATATCTAGCGCTATACTCAAAGCAATGGGCGCAGGCCATTTGGCATCTCTGCGTTAATTGTTGGCTTCGACTACGATGGAACTCCCCGGCTGTACCAGACAGACCCGTCAGGAACCTACCACGCCTGGAAGGTCAGCGAGTTTTCTCTGTGTACATTATGTTTTCCTGTTACTTTTACTCAACAAGTGTCTTATTGGCATGAAAACTGGATAATAATGGGTTGGTTTTTTTTGCTGTTGTTCTTGGGGGAAAAAAATCAGGCAAATGCAATCGGCCGTAGCGCCAAAACCGTGAGAGAGTTCTTGGAGAAGAATTACACAGATGAAGCCATTGCCGGGGACAACGAGGCAATCAAATTGGCCATCAAAGCTTTGCTTGAGGTAAGGTCACATTTAGTGTTTGCACGGTAGTATTTGCCTTTGGGCGCTTTGTCATCAGCTACGTATACTCGCATTGAGTAATTACTAAACTGCTTTACATGCAGTTAGTTTTTTTTAAAGGCTATTTTACACCGAGCATTCCAGAAACAGACAGGGTCTGAAGGTGAAAAATTAGCTGTCAAAATAGTCGCTTGAAATGTTTTTACATCTATCATGGTGTAACGGTAATATAGTCTGCTCCCAGATAAACATTTTAATGACCTGCCATAATGTTTTCATGTGGTTGATTTGCCTTAGTGCTGGCAAAAACAGAACAAAATGAAGGGATTCAAATAACTGTTGCATATCGGACAACAAAATGTAGCCTTGTTTGTGTATTTGTACATTCTGTGCTATATTTTTAATAACATGCAGATTAATTGCTGTTAAAATTGCAATGTGTGTAGAAGGGCCTTGAAGCAGTTAATCAAATGTTAAACCAAATTATTCTTGAATTGGTCACAGTTTTCAATGATTTTTTTTTTTTTTTTTTTTTTTTGCCGGCCACAGGTTGTCCAGTCAGGAGGAAAAAATATTGAACTCGCTGTTATCAGACGGAATCAGCCACTGAAGGTACAGTGAGACAGATTTGGCTTTTGTATTGATAGCTACTCATTTATGTATGAGGTTTATTTGCATATTTTTTCTGTTTGCAGATTTTGGAATCCAAGGAAATTGAGACCCTGGTAGCTGAGATTGAGAAAGAAAAGGAGGAGGAGGCAGAGAAGAAGAAGCAGAAAAAATCCACTTGAATCAGTTAACTAAATTTGGTCTTTATTGCACTTGGAGAACAATATCATATTTGGGTTCCAATTATTATTGGTTTCAGAGGGTTTACTCATTTATTTCATTGTAAAGAGCTAAATCATAACCTGAGATTTGCAGATGTGCTTTTTTTTTGACACATTTCCATAGGATTCTGTACCAGTCACGAAGAAAAGAAATGTTTCTATACTTCCAGCTATTGAGTTGACTGACATTTAAACACACACACAGATCTCAAGTTAAGGTTTAAATCTTAAATTTACAAGATGTTTTTGTATCACTCGCCTAACAGCTCTGATGGTGATGAATCTCAAATGTTGAAATAAACTGTATGTGACATTCAGAACCATAATGAAACTAAATACTCAATAAAAGTGGACTTGTTTGTGTCTTTTTGATTAAACTAGTTTTATCTGTTATTCAAAATGGCCTTAGTAGATATATCTATGTAAGATTTTCATTACTCGCAACAATCCTGGTAACACTGACTTTTTTTTTTTAAGATCAGTTTAGAGAGATAAAAAAAATTAAAAAAAAGTAGAAAAAGGCCCACCACTCATTTTATTGATTATTCTACTGCAAAGCAAGTGCCGTGATAAAGATAACTACAGTTTAAAACCCTACCAGCGGCAGTTACTTGTGTGGCTATAAAGTGCAGTGTTTTTCATTTATCAGCATTTTGTCAGACCTGGAAAAGGGGTAAAAAAAAAAAGAAGATAGCTTGGATTGCTTTATAAACTACTCACCTTTCCCTCAGTCATTTAAAACAAATTAGTGATGAGCGAGTGAAGTGTCTAATGGATGCCCAACGAGACTCCTTTTTTTTTTTTTTTGTGCGCTTCTCCTTTTTTATTTCACCCTAAATTCGCTTATCAAGCAACCGCTGCTCTGAATTCTCAACGACACAATTATGGCCGGCGGTGTGGTAGGGCTGCTTAATGGGATCCTGGCCTCAGACCCCAGTGGGAACTTTCGGTGACTTTAATCTGGAGCCCTTTGAAAAGTTGTGCCGTGCTGTGCTGAAGAGCCCCGGGGGTTCCCTCTGACTCTCACCAAAGACATAATGGTGAATGGTAAAGTCCTTCATTTAGAGTCATCTCCCCAAGACAGGATTTCCTGAGTGGCTGGCCTAGCTTCCTTGACTAGAGCAATTGCACTTTGTCTTGTTTGTGTCTTTAGATAGGCTGATGTCAGAGGATCAATTAAGCCTCTGACACAGTTCCCATACATGTCATTACATCCTAAGACTACAATAATAACTGGGTTTGTGTCAATTACTTTTAGGCGTGTCATCCGTGCACTAATTGCCTCTCCTTTGTGTATTCAAGTTGGAATTGGATATTCCTATGTTGTGGCAGCCATCGCTTTATTTAAGATTGTGGACAAACAGGTTCTCAATCCACTGGATGACAAAACAAGCCATATAGATAAACTTAAACAAAGTTAATTCTGGGTTATCCTTTAGCTCCAGAGGTTATCTGATCCATCTTGTCAATAAAGCAAGAGCATCTTACTTTGTGCTGCAGCTAAGACTCCTTGTCTTTTGAACTGCTTGTGGGAAGAGTTTTTCTTTTTCTTTTTCTTTCTTTCTTTCTTTTTGCTGGCATTGTTGTTGCCCATAATCAGCGCCACTGTGCCTGAGGACAAAGTCCATCTCTCTCATCGCTGGCTGCTGCTCATCATTAATGCAGAAAATAATGGCTTCACCAGAGGTCATTGACGGAGGAACGAGGCCGGAGGACATGTACTCTCCGAGCAAGAATGCACACTGCTGCAGGCCGTCGGCAGTGCATTGTTTGTATGCGCGCGCGCACACACACACACACACACACACACACACACACACACACACACACACACACACACACACACACACACACACACACAGACCAGTTGCACATACACATGGCAAACACTATTAATGTGAACACATAACATTTGAAAAAAAAAAAAAGAATCCTCACATCTCTTTATCTCTTGATCTGTCGTACACACACACTTTAGGCGAAGTGTGTTCTAATGTTGTAGTTTATATAGAACAAAAACTGGGGTAAAAAGCATTCCACATGTTTGGTTCTGATTTAAGTATTTGCTTGCTCGATAGTCTGACCCTTTTCCAGCTCTAGATGTATCCCTATCCTCTCCTGCTAATTTCTACCGAGTCACAGGCAGATTTCACTTTGAGGATCTACATTTTTGTCATGCTAATGTTCCACCCGGTGGCCATATTTCAAAGTATGCCCCTCCTGGGATGCTTAAAATTCGTCAGTGCAAAATGTCCTCAGGTCCAAATAAGGTAACTGCTTCAAGGGTAGAAGCACACAGACACTTGCCTCCCGAGGGAACTGAGGTGTAACATTAGTCCTCTGTCTTCTTGCTATCAACTTCTCTGCCAGCAGAGCGCAGTGTTGCATAAAAGCAGTTCCCATCATATCCCTTACACTTTGTCTCACTTTTTGTCCTACAGATTGACAGTATGACTCCCCTAGCAAACAGCGAGCAGAATCTACTGGCCACTGACGTGTTTTTGTCCCTGTACTTTTAAAACACAGCCACAAAGGCTCTCTGAACAATCAAATCCACGGAGGGAGAGTTGTTTTGCTCAAAATTGTCAGATGAAAAAGCAACATTGCTCGTGTCCTCGAGCGATGGCCAAGCTGTCAAAGTGTGTTGGGTCATAAAAGGCTACGCTCTCAACACTGTCCCTTTTCTGCTTGTCACATGTCGACAGTTACACACATACACTATTTGTGTATAGCAGATTGGCCTGCCTCCACTTATGCCCTCTGGGGCTCTGCATCAGTCTGAAGTAAAGTTTGGGCATATTGCAGCACTGGCTTACATATCCATAAGTGTTTTCTTTTAATGTTCTCTTTTAACTTGTAGCTCCAGGGATATATTTTGAATATCATTCTATTATCTCATATCACACATCTTATCTTCTCTGTCCTTAAATCTCTTTCCCTCTCTCTCTCTCTCTCTCTCTCTCTCTCTCTCTCTCTCTCTCTTTCTTTCTTGCACACATCCACACATTGATTTTCAGCTGTTTGCTTCTTGAACACACCCTCAGCGCTTATCATAATCACACAGAGCAACATATACAGTTGAGTAACAGATACCGCCTTCGTCTTCGGTTGTCGTTACCTTTGTGTCCTCTGAAAGGTGCGGGAATGCTAACAGTTTGTGTGAAGAGACTAAAGGCATGGTTTTGAGTTACCCCTCAAGAATCACCTGTCAGTGGTTTTGTCTCAGAAGAATACAAGTGCATCCTTATCTAATTGAAAGTAGACACCACTGGGCTAGACAGAGAGAGAAAAGGGGAAGCAGAGAGGACAGGAGAGACAAGGAAGGCTGGAGCAAAAATGAGAGGCAAAAAGGAGCAGACAGGGCTAAAATAAACAATTCCCAGGATGCTGCAGGCCAAAAGCAAATGGCCCTGGGGCTCCGTGGCCTCTCAGGGCCGTGGCAGAAGCCAGTCACACACATCACATAGCATTACAAGGGATGGGGTTACAGGAAAATGTCAGCCGACGCATAAGGAGGAACCATTGGCCCATAGGATAATTCGATTGCCTGAGGGAGGTGCAATCTTGCATTCCCACGATTCCTCTCTTTCCACCCACACCCTCTTTTCATTGTATTTTTGAATCCATTTTTCCTTCTCAGTTATTTAATGTTTTCAATTCTGCTATTTGCTCCGGTAGCCACGTATATTTACAAATGTCCTGTGTTCTTGTAAATGGAGGCTGCGACTGGGTTCCTGCAGTATGTTTTTTGCGAAGCCTCTTCTTCTTTCCCTCATGGGAATTTTATGGGCCATTGGTCTGTCGTGTGGCCTCTGATAACACGATTTGCAGCCTGATCTTTGTCAAAATATTCCCCACGCTTGTCTTCAAACACCCCAAACAGGGTTGTGTGGGTTACATGTTGTATCACCAGTCGTGGAACTAATCATGTCCCTTCCAGTCTTGCTCCTGTGGCAGAAGCAGTCAAGACACAGTAATGTGGAAATAAGAAATGAGTCACTGCATATTGTATGCAGATCTTTATCATGTAAGATCAGCTGTTTTTGTGAGGTCACTATTATACAAATGTTGTTTGAACTTGTTACTGTATCTTTCTTAGAGCACAGAATTGCCGTGTGCGTTAGTGCACGGACATGCAGCTGCATATATGCGCGTGCATTAGATAAAGACAGACAGAAGGATGGAGAGAGCAAAAGAAAGAGACAGCAAGAGAGTTCAGCGCAGATATCTGAGTGCGTCTGACAGAGAGGACAGCCCTGGAGGCAGGTCCCAGCCCTTCAGCACCGAAAATGACACATGACTGCTTTGACTTTTGTCATCCCCTGTCTTCCTACGCCCCCAAACTCAAGCCTCCAACAAACACTGAGGCTAGCGTACATACACACACTCAAAGACACACAGTCACACACTGTATACTGCTTAGATTACATTATCTTTATCCCCAGGACATGAGCCCTCCTTGTTGGATGACATTTGGGCTTGTGCAGCACTAAGGTTACCTTTCTTTGCCCCTGAGTTAAAGATGCCTGTCTGCAGCATGCATTTGAAATGAAGGATGGGAAAAAAATCAGATGAGAAAGATTTCCAAAAGCACTTTGATCAGAGGCATCAACAGTCACGCACAAACTTGTTAAGCAGTATGTAAATTTGGGCTGATACTGAATAAAGTTGCCAGAATGGCATGAATCCATTGTGCTGCGATGATCAAAATAAAAGAGGGCTTCATATGCTGGAGGGCAAGAAAGTCACAGACATGAAGGTTTTTTTTTCCCTTCCTCTTTTTTTTTTCTACAAAGGGGCTGATGGGATGCAGAGAGGAGAGAAGAAGGGGAGGGAAATGAAAGATAGGGGAAAGCCTGGAAGGATCTCAATCTAAATTAGCCGAGTAGAAGGAAGACTGTGCTGAGTGAGACATATAATTAAAACCAAAGTGATGAAAACATCAGTACTCATTCAGTCACTCGCCAGATGAATTTCTGAAATTGCTACTAGGATGATCTAAAGATGATTCAAAGCTAAAGGTAAACCACACCTATTGTTCAAGCACACTGGTTTCCCATCTACTCTTTACCTGGCTTTCTCTATCTTCATCCGCCTCCTCTCTGCCTGTTTCTTTTATCCCTCCCTCGTTCCCTTTTTCTCTCCAACTGACACCCCGAGATGAATAGATGCTGTCACTGAGACTCTTGTAGCCCGTCAGTTTATAAAACAAACAGTTAGCAAAAGGATCACTTTCACAGGAACCTCCCAGTCTGAGATGAGGTTATTGGCTTGTTGTGTTCTGACCGTGTGGGAAGACCCACCCTGTGATCGAAGTAAGGAGGATGACCTCACACCGGGACTAATTTAGTGCCTCGTCATACCATGTTCTACATTCAAACTGCTTTGAGTCATTATACCGATCAAATTGCTTTGGTAGCAATGATAACACTGTCCTGCATTTTGTCCCCAAAGCTGAAAGTTTTATTTATTCTGGCAGCATGCATCTGTAACCAAGTGTCTCTGGCAGTCAGAGAGGAAGCAGAGAGACTTCTCTCTCCCTCCAGTATAGTGTACCTCCAGTAAATAAGTCCTCCCGACAATAAATGTCCCTGTACTAAAAAGGCCCCTCAAAAAACAAGCCTGACTTTTGTAAGGAAAAAAAAATAAAACCTCAGCCCCCTCAGGTGTGTTCCCTCTCACTCCTCCTCTCTGCACCTGCACTGAGTATCTCAATGCCTCTGTGTGTCTCTCCACACAATGGAGACAGTGCATAGCCTCTGGCTCAACTCTCCAGCTGAGAGCCACCTCTCTCCAGAGGACACGAGAGGAAAACTGCCAGCACTAACAACTGATCCTGGCAGATAAAGGACCAGATAGGCGAAGAGAGAGTGCCTTGGACAATACTTGCCTCGCCCTGGTCGACAGTGCTGCTTCCTTTAGTTCTGAGATAATCGTAACTGTTAGGACAAAATGTTGCTCACAATGAGGAGGTTTAATATACGAAAAGCTTTAAAAATGAACTATAATGTTGCAGTTGCACTTGTTTTTGAATCACGTTAGTATTTTTAACTCGCCTACAACATGCCTTCACTTCAAACAGAGATGTTTTTTACGCAGCATTTTAGAAAATCCCCTCGTATTGATTCAATTTGTGACCCCAAACTGTATCTGTCACCATCAATTGCGTCAGGTCGGCCACAAACACTGGGCTGTTTAGGCCTTTGTTAATGCGCTGTAATGTAGTAGTGCCAGGCCAGATGACCCAGCACCAGATCAGTGTACCACTCACACTCCTGAGGGCAGCTGACTGGAACAGCAGTTAGGCGAGACAGCCGTCACAGGTTGCCCAGGCCACAGCTGGGGAAGCCCTGGGCCAAAGTGTTGACCTGATGTGATTACGTGTACATCCAGCTGCATGGAGGGATGATATATTGAAATAGTGTTACACCTGAAGATCTGCAAACCACTTTCCTTCCTAATTTTTCTTACTTATCCAGTCCTCTGTGTGCGTGTGGTCTATAAAAGACGAACTCCTGGTATTTGTCCTGAGAAAGACCTTGATAGGAATGGGGTCTGAGTGAGTGCTTATTTTATTCTCTTCCACGCTGCTGCGGGCTATGGCTGTATTAATGCAATGGCAGGGATCTTTGAAGTTGTGACTTTATGAGACAAAAGCTAATTTCCTTTCCTTTGTTCATTATCGAGAGAGACTTCCAGCCGGGCGGAAAGCATGCTGTGCTAATTATTCCGTTCATGAGTCGTCTCTAAAGTATGTAATGGATTTCGCTGGGCTTTTCACAGGTAAGCAGTGTGATATGGCACGTACACTTTTGTCAACATGCTGGTTCAGAGCGATTATACCTTAAATGTATTTAATCCTCAGCGGATAAAGACAAACACTTTTTTCCAGTACAGCACCTGCTGTACTCAGAATCAATTGACGTAGAACAGAACAGACCTGTAACTTCAGGTTTTCAGGTTGCAGGTCGGATTTAAGTGAACCTTAAATCAGGTCTGATGCACAGCCACACTTTCTGTGATGTCTCAACAAATATTCTCTGCAGACTTATGAGACCAAAACCACTTTGCAACTCATTAAGATCTGAACCCAATTTCACAAATGAGTTTCAGAGTTTGTAGGGCCAAGTTAGGCATGTGACATAATGGGATTTCCATCTTTCCCTGAAATGCAACTTGGCAGAGCATAAAGGGAAATGCAACATTTCACATTCCATCCTTTCCGCGTACCAGGATGCCACCCACAACACCTGAGCACTCCCAATCAGCAAGATTTGTGTGTCCTGTCACGGATGTACGATGTGTTATCCTGCCACTCAGACTCAGATCAGACAACAAGAAAAAAAAAAAGGGTGTAGTGGTGATACAAGTGAAGCCATATACCTCCTCCACTGCCGCCTGACACCCCTCCTCTTCCTCCTCCTCTTCCTCCTCCTCTCTCCCCCGCTTTGTTTGTGCTCATTTCATTCCGTGTGCAGCCTCCTGGCAGGCAGGTCAAGGTTTACCCTCGCACCACACACCATTTCCCTCACACTGCGCCTGGGGGAGGAACACTCCAGGCCTGAGGCAAGGGCAAGCCCAAACAGCTCACACAACATTGCCGCCATCACCACCTCTAACCATACGGATAGGAGGACAGAAATACTGAGCTCAGAATCACACAGTTGGATCTTTGTCTTCCTTTTTTTCCTTTCTTTCTTTGCTTTTATTCCTCATTTCTTCCCTGCCCTTCATCTTATTGTACATTATTGATTTCTGTCAGCAGTAAGGTATATGTCTATTAACCGACAGATTTAATAGAGCGACAATAGAAAGCTACTCATTTGTTCCCCCGTAGTGTAAGTGTTCATTTTGAGAGTCTGATACTAACCCTGGCTAGAAGCTAGTGCTGGATTTTTAGCTGTAAATGGAAAATGCCTGTGGGCTTTTCATTTTCTGGGCCCAGACGTTCCCTTCATGGTGTCGGAGCCCTTGTGTTCACAGAGTTCATGTTTTGCTGCGGGGCTTTTTTTTTATTTTGTTTTATCTCATAGCTTAGACTAGCAGGGCTTTAACTCCCAGAGGACTCCTGCGTAGCAACAGCAGAGATCAACAAAGTAAGTTTGTTTATGTTGGCTGTGTCCGCATGTTGTCGACTTATACATTTCTCAGTCTCCATTTCCTGCCTCTCCTTGCCCCAGGGGAAAGGAGCCCTCTAATTGGATCTTGTTCTAATTGAGCCTAATACTGGAGCTAACCGGAGTTGGGCCCTGTGGCAAATGAAGAGCTGAATCAAAACTAAGCATTAAAACTTTGTGCGTGTGTGTATGTCTGCATTTTTTTTTTTTTTTTGTACTACGGTCTATCACGAATGCACCATTTTGGTTTAGGATCCCTATTTTTTATTCTCTGCAGTGCATCTATATTTCTAGATGCAACAATTCTTTATGGACAGTAGACAGATAGACAATAGTCCGTGAGGTAATTGTCTATTTTTCTTAGATTATTTCTTGTCACACAAGTAGAGTAATAATAGTAATTCACTCACATTCACGTTTAGCAGGCAGCACATTTTCCAGGATAGATGACACATTGACCGCCTACAGACAAAGAAAGGTAAGTATAAACACTTGCACCACCTGCAGGCAAGAGCTTTACAGATTTTTTTTTTTTTTTTGGACTGCTCTATAGCTATTGTCTTTTGCTGCATTTAAATGGAACTCATGAGCTTGTGGTTAAGACATAGGACTGTAAGCTTCAAGCGGTTAAGTCGTAAGAACACAGCGTTAGGCAACGTGAACGGGGTCTAGAAGCCACAGAGGCTAACAGTTTTGCAAGCTAACAGGCGGGTAACGTAAAGCAGGAAATGCAAAGGCACGGAGGGAAAAGATGAGGTTGTTGGAAAGAGCAACATTTTCCTCAGACGTAAGCTATTATCTAAGTTATGAAGAAAAACTTTTTTTTTTTTTTTTTGTAAAATTACAATATATTAGCCTAACACCCAACAAAAAAAATGTACTTCCATGACCTCGGCCATTTCCTTACACGACAACAAGCATGCCACAACTCGTGGGCTTAAAGAAAATTTTGAGTTCCGACCATGTGAATACCACGAGGGTGGTGTTCACATGGACTATTATTGTTTACACGGTAAATACAACCCCATTTTAACACAGCGTTCGTTTTTCCACTTTGCTAATATGAGATAGGTGATAAAAATGTAACATTACTTTGATAGTCTAACCTCCAAAGGAAGTCAAATACCTAAATATATTTATTACTAGAAATAATTGTGACTATAAAACACTTGTCTGACTTACCGGATGTGTGGACTGGCCACTGCCCGACCGTTTTAGTCGACATTCTCTAAATTTTCCACTATTTGTGTGTTACGATTTGCAAGATCACTATTGTAACGAAAAGCACCTCAAAGCTAGCAACCTACACACCTTTTTGACCAAGATTTGGATGATGCAATAAAGCTATTTTGCAAGAGCACCATAGCTGCGTCCACACACAAGAGCATTTTTACAAATACTTCATTTTTTTTTTGTCAAAGCCATTGGCCACAAGGTGGCACTCTGACAAAACTGAGACACCAACAGGCTGCAACAAAATTGCAGTAATGAGAGTTGGAATTACAACAGATTGAGTTTCAGCTTGTTTTTTTTTCTCCCTTATACCAGAATCACTTAGCCATACCAGCGCTGGCATAGTACGGCGGTCTGGCTATGCAAGACTAATATAACACAAAATGTAAATTTTTATTTATCTTAATTTTTAATTTCATCCTCCTGTGAATTGGACTTAAAATGAAGGTTTTCCGGAGAGCAAATATAAAAATACGGTATTCTCTCACTTAAATAAATGTTATACCCCTTATTGCCAGCAGGTGGTATTAATTTCAACATTCCAAAAGGAATTTCTTTCTTTGCCTGAAGGTAGGCCATTTTCATGAAGACATTTTGACACACCAGGGTAGACAAAGAATGGGTGTAAATCTTGAAATTAATTAGAGCTGGATTGCATTTAGCTGCTTCATTTTGAAGACTTGAGTATTGTGCACACTGGCTCACTGCAATGGCCTACTGGGACCCTTGAATAGAACAGAACCATTGTTATTAGCAGCATGTGATTTTACTACTTTGAGAAGTCAAAATGTTTGCTGTGAAGTAAGGCCTATTGTGCACATCATGTACATCTGTGTAGGTTAAACAGATTTTTCTGAAGGAGACGTTGGGCTGCCACTGCAGGCCTGAGACAATTGTCACTGCAGCTCTGTAGGTTTCTGGTCTTAACTTCTTCACATCTGTGCCACTCTGCCAGTGTGTGCTTTTGTTCTTTGACGTACTACAACATCAGACACTGTAGCCCTGATGAAAACCCATTTTCAAAGGATTGATTTTTTTTTTTAACTTATTCTCCTTTCCTCTGTCACGCCAAGTGTCAATCCATTGGAAATGAAATGAAACCAAGAATGAAGCCAAGCGTGTGCTGCAGTTTCAACAGTTGCGTAGGCAACACAGAAATGGAAATGAATGATGCCAGGTTCGCTGCTAGAGGGCTCGAAAAGAGATGGATTCTCTTTTGCCTCAAACTAAGACGCTGTCTTTATATATATATATATATATATTCACCTATCTACAAATCTTCTTCCCTCTTTTCATAAGAACATACACATGTGTACACTGTAGAAAAATACCAAGTAGTCATGTGTTTCCACATTACAATGTGTTATTTAATCATATTGTTCCATAGAAACATTCTGGCTAATTTTCCAGAGGTTTCAATTTACTTTGCATCCATTTGTCACAATTTCAATCTTACCTGAGGACAGGATGGTTTCTCTGCCCTTTCTAGTGGATCACTGCTTTGAAAGCACCACAATTTTTAAACACCACAACATACTCCATATGGGTGTTTTTTTTTTCTGAATCTACCCACATACCCACATATAAACCAAAAGCCATTTTTGTTGGACACACTGAAAGGTTAAACACATACTCTAAATCTTTAGTTTTTAGCTCAGTCTCCAGAATTTGGCACTTACAGGCAGCCTAACCACATGTGGCTTGTTTTTTTTTTTTTTAATGAGGAAGCTACTTAGTGATGATGATTACAAGTCCATTTTATGCCGCCTTTGCATGGATCTTGAAGGTTATTTTGAGGAATATTAGCTGGCAAGAGGTGTTAGCTCTAGGTGTTGCTACAGCGACGCTAACTGTTGGTACCAGAAATAAATATGGGAAGTGTACAGTGTGCACTTAAAGCATATAGTTCAACTTTATTTTTCACCCTGCATCTCATCTCTGCTTTTAAAAATCGAACTTGTACATGGCGATGGACACCTTCTTAATGTAGTTGTGGTGAAGTTTTCAATCAGCTTTGTGCTTCCAGTCATTTGCTTTGTACAGTACAAAGGGGTGTTTAAAAGCTGGAATTATTCATTCTTGATCTCCAAAAGCTGACGTCTTTCTAAGCAGTTGCTGTAGTTGGAGGCCTGTGAGGCACAAACCAATGCTGCATAGTGTTGGTGACTGACTACCACCAGAGGGGGGTTGGGTGGAGACACAGCACTCCAGGTAGGTTGAGTTGCACCCCCCTCAGGCACTCTGCCATGTCTTCAGAAGGAGGAAGGCACAGTAAATGGTTCCACAGCAAACATAGCCATCCAAACCTCTTGCCTCAAGGATGTAGCCCGAAGGTCAATAGGAAGATTGGAAACAGATGAAAGAAAGAAACTTAGGTGGGGCTCATAGTTGCTGAAAGAAAGGTTGTCTTTAGAAAGTAAGACATATTTAAGACTCAGCAGGCAAACATGTCCTTTTGTGGGAATGAACACTTGGACATGTATAGACCTGAGAGGATACGTGTGTGTTTCATGTGCTCGTATTCATTCAAGAGTGGGACTGCATTGCCTGAGTAGCCCTCCAGCTCTTGTCTTGTTTGTTGACTGTATTAAACAAATGGTCAGAAAACCCATTACTCTGGGGGGAATGAATGGGAACTGTGTGCACAGGTGTGTATTTGTGCGTTTGTGTGTATTTGTGTGTTTGCTCCTGTGTACATGGCCCCGCCCTGGGCCCTGCAGGTTTCTCTGGGGTTTCTTGTCACCCTGTGTCTCGGAGGTGAGAGGGCGGGTGATAATTGAACACTCTGGCACTCTTAACAAATGTATTGAAAGGAGGAATCGAAAACCTGTTAATGAGATTTCCCTCCTCAGGCTGTGCTCGGGGTTATTATTCTTATAATTTTCTTAATCTAATGAGTTACTCAAAGTTTATTTTCAAATGTATTTCTCCCACTCACCCTATAGGGCTCCTGTTTTAATAGTGTCTGTTTCTCAGCAGCACACAAACTTAGTTAATAAATCAATTTACAATACTTTGGAGGAAGCCACTGTTGAGACTTGAGCAGTCAAGGTCTTTCAAACCAAACAAATTGTAAGACAAGGACTCTTAGAAGACTGTTTGGAGGATGGAACAACACTGGCCCATACCAAGGTGAACATCTTTATACTTGGGTTTGTTTACCTCACAAGATGGCTCCTGGCTTAGGGAATGGACCATGAAAATGGCTGCTCTCTTTTGCCTGCAGCACTCTATATAGATTGGAATTTTTCATGTGGCAGCTAGGCTGCTGGGATATACACCCCAGGGGATGTGCTCTCATTAAGGATGGTAGCTCGGGGCACTTTGCACCGCTTCCTGTGGCCACTGACCTCCTTTTCACCCGTGGGCTTGCAGCTAAACCACAGCTCTGCTTCTTGGTCTCCCTGTGTCACTCCCAACAACGCCCCTGGGGTTATCACATGACTCGAGTAACTCCTGACCTGCCTGCCCTCTTGCAACCCTTCCCCTCCTGTCAACGAGTCAGTTAGAATGATCGCAAACAGCGTAAGGGTCACATGTGCCCCCACAAAATGGCGGTTGTGTCCTTGGGCTTTTGAAGGAAGAATTTTCCAAGTTGACAGTGTCAAAACATCATGTCAGAAACAGCCAACTTTATGTGTCATCTCAAAGCAGAATGGCTGCAATATTATTCAAGTGGAAAAAGTTTGAGCAAGTCATCCATCAAATATAGTGATGGTAGTCACTGAGAGCGAATTAGTGATGGAAAGCACCTGTCTTCTCGGACCTTTACCTTGAGTTCAAACAAATACTGAGTCGTGCTGCTTGAATGGATACAAGAACGATAATAACATTGCTTCGTCACCATCCTCCCTGAGCCATTTCTGCAGCCATTTCCTTCATGTTGTGGTTCATTTTAGCCACAAGACAAACTGGGTTGTGTCAAGCACCTGAAGGTGGATCTGAGATCCCGACCAAAGTAGTTAATCACTGATCAAAAAAAAAAAAAAACAATACTAGGAACTTGAGGCATTATAGTGCTGCACCTGAAGTTTGCAGAGAAATATCAATATAAGTCCCCTTGATCTTTTTTTAATTGAAAGCTAAAAGCTCGATGCTCCCTGTTGCTGCTGTACTTGACTGAAGACTTTAAATCACCTTTATTTTCATTTTTAATTGCATGAAAAAGTTAAGGACAAATAACCAAAGTTATTGTTATGCTCATACACACAGTATTAATACACGTATGACATGATTTCTACGAGGTAAGCTGTGGGGTGGCCCAGCATAGCTGATTGGTGGATTGAGATATCAGACCAGTTCTCATCAGCACCATCCATACTTGTACCTGCAGGCAAAACAATTTTGTCCTCCACCAGTAAGCAATTAGATTATGTTCAAACACACATACACACACAAAGCCTCAACAAACTGTATTCCCCCAATGTAGCATTCTCCCTTCCGCAGTGTGACACTTGCTTCCTCCATATGTGTGAGTGTGTGTTAACACAAGGACATGAGCTGACACACACACATAGATACAGACACACACCCTGTAGGTATAAGGTTCCAGTTGGTATATATCTGTCTCTAAGCCCCAGTTTGATGCCCTGGTCTCATGGTATCCAACCCCCACTGTTTCTGCATCCCCTCAGGCTTTGTGTGTGTGTGTGTGTGTGTGTGTGTGTGTGTGTGTGTGTGTGTGTGTGTGTGTGTGTGTGTGTGTGTGTGTGTGTGTGTGTGTGTGTGTGTGTGTGTGTGTGTGTGTGTGTGTGTGTGTGTGTGTGTGTGAGAGTGTGTGTGTAAGATGGTTACTGAACCAAGAGGGCATTGTTTCTCTCCAGCGGGGTTTCATAATTGAACGTTCACATTTATGCACACGTTCAAATGGAGTGAAGCACGTAACCGTGTTTCTCTCTTGAATTATCCATTTTGAAACTGAAAGTCAAGATTAAACTCCAGATTTTTGTGGTATCGTGCATGACTCCGACATGCTGAAATCCTTTTGGGGGATGCATATGCAGCAGATAATTGCACATGCACTGATTGGAAGCTTTCCATGGGAGGTGCAAACTCCAGTCAGCCCGCATCAGGTTGTGTGTTTCTTATAGGCACATGTGTGAGTGAAGCAGGGAAGTGAAAAGACAGCGGGCAGCAGGGACAAACCCGTCAGCCACTCAGATCACATCAGGTCTGTCGGGACACATTGGAGCACAGCAAGCCTGATGGGATATGCCCCCCAGGGGTGCGAAGCAGGCCAGATGACATACAAACACAGGGGCAGGAAAAGAAGGAAGGAAGAATAAAGGATGGCACATCCTGCCTCTAATGCACAATATGTTCCAGAAACATGCATGCAATTATGAATGGTAACTCTGACTACATTATGTATTAATTATACAGTAACACTACACCATCATAGCTGCATACAGTCACACATACTGAGGCAAGCAAACACACACACTCCCACCCCCAACAGACACTCAGAGACACACGTTTGTACATGCATGCTCGCTGATATCGCCATAAACATGTAGCCTGGATCTCACACTAGATAACCTACATCTTAAACAATGCGGTGCATATGCTAATGTGAAACGTGAAGGCATGATGTTTATGAGCTGCACACGATGCATATGCTTCTGCGTGTGGGTAAATGCGCAGACACGCTTGGGTACATATGTCCGCAGGGGCAAAATGGGAAATAGACACTTCTCTTCATGCCTGTTCTTTAATTGGGGCATTTATTGTTTTGTGGTGGTGTTTACTTCATTAAATTAAGGCACATTTCAGAAATGCAGCATGTTTCAAGGTTTATATAAGCAAAAATATGCTTTCAGCCATTAAGTTGCAAATTAACATATCTTTATGACTGTGGGATATGCCAGTTGAAGATGCTTTTACATTTCCACACTAATCAACTTGACTTTAACATGTTGGATTTCAGTTTGATTTGCTTTCATCACAAATATTGTTTCTCCCCTCGGCTCTGTGCGTCTGCACGTGTTTTTGAGTGGAACTGTGTTATGTGTGTGCTTGTGCAAGTGAGTGTGTCTGTTAGTTGTCCATGGCACCTTCACGCCAGCCCAACTGTTCGCTTTCTTAGGAAATCAGAAGATGTGTGTGTGTGTGTGTGTGTGTGTGTGTGTGTGTGTGTGTGTGTGTGTGTGTGTGTGTGTGTGTGTGTGTGTGTGTGTGTGTGTGTGTGTGTGTGTGTGTGTGTGTGTGTGTGAAGAGGGGGGTGTTACAAGGACAAAATGAACTAATGTTGAATATTCTGTATTGGTTTTACTGTAATTCTTTTCTAATTCTTAGTTTATTCAATTTCATCTCCTTGAGGCTGGTAGGTATGGAAATTAGGTCTTTTCTTTTTTTCTTTCTTTTTTTTTTTTTTTGCCTGTGTAAATTGCAGCTATCACCTCAAGCCTTTTGAACAAGATTACCCAGATGGCCTTGCGTGGTGTGCCTGAAGTTTTATTTTCCTCCTTTGCCTGCTTTTTCTTTTTGGCTGCAGGGGAAAGGAGGGAGCTGGGAAGCCTCCTGAAGGCTCTGGGTGAGGCCAGGAGGCAGCAGCTGTGGTGAAGAGAGATCTGGGGAAAGAAGAAGAAGAAGAAAAAGAGGAAGAAGAAGAAGAGTGAGTTGGAGAGGGAGCGCTCGGGGGTGGATGAGGCTGGTGCAGGGGGCGTTGTTGTGTGTATGTGTGTGTGAAGGGAGGGGGCCACAAAAGTCTAAAGCTGAGAACACCAGCCATTATAAACACTACCCTCTACCTGGCTTGACTGTCAAGGGGGCTGGAATAACCCTTGGAGAACTCAGAGAAGGGGCTGGTCGAGTGGGTGAGCTCTGGATGGGAACAGGAAGAACTTTGGGGTGTGTACGTGAACATATGTTTGGAGAAAGGTGTTGTTCGCAGATACAGTGAAGTGTCTCGCAGAGTAAACATGGCATTACCACATCATCAGACACTTTTAGCAATACTTCAAATTTACACAGCTAGAATCACTCCTTTAAATACCAGGATTTGGTGAAAAGCATGATAAATAGCAACCTCCTGCCCAAGTGATCATTGTTGGGAGAGTGGTGGGATTTGTCATTGGGTTTCCACTCACCGTGCCCTGGACATAATCTGCTGCTGGTTTTCTGCCCCGAGGAAGAATATGATTTTAATACATTAAGGTGGCACAGAGATAGAGAATTATGCAGAGTTAAAGTGTTCACCTGTTTATTATTCTAACATGCAACAGCCTCCATCCACACTAATCTCCAAAAGAACACACCCAACTCCCAGATTGCTGATCTTGGCTTGGAGGCAACAGTGAAAAAAGATTCTTACCTGAGATAAAATGAGGAGAGGAGCAGAAGAAGGAGGACCTGCATATATCACTTAGAATTTACTTACAAATCATAATATTGGAGGAAGGGCTGATGGGAGACAGGGATGTTCCATATCCTCAAAGTGACACCTATCCATCACACATTTCTTCTAAAGCGTGGGGTGTTTGCCACAATTTACAATATAGTTGTCCACAGCAGTGATTTAACCAAACAAATATCTGAGCATTTAAATGTCAGCTTTTTCCTTTTCTTGGAGAGTTGTTGCATCAAAATCCCATTGTGATATTTCAACAATCGCTTTTCGGATGCTTCTGCAAAAGAGTCAATAGTAGGCTATCGCTGTTTATTTTCACTTGATTTGTTTGTTTTGTTAAGGTTTTGCTCTCCATCATAATGAATCACTTTTTTTCATCTTGTTCTTATTTATTCTCATGGCTGGAGGTAGAATGTGGTGGTTGATGAGGGGCTGAAATGAACTGAGCCTTAGCCTTAGCCCCGGGGCTGGCGCATATCTTAGCATAAGTGATGGTCGACCGGAGGGCTAGAGCCTGGCTGAGAGCGCCCTCAGGACAGCAACTCTGACAGATCATGTATTTATAGGTCTGTTGAAAGACCTCTATTGTGTCCCACATAGCCTCAGAGCATGTCTGTCCTCTGTATTATAATAAAGCCGCTGGCCTTACCACTATGATGGATGGGTGGCCCTCGAATGGCAAGCTCCAGAATCATTAGAACACTCCGAACATGCAGGTCTACCCATGTGAAAGGGTGGTGCAGGGGGGTGTGCTTCTGGTGAGAAATACAGTATAGTTGGGACCTTTTAATCAAGGCTAGGTATCCCTTATTAATTCTCAACTGAGGGAAGGAAGAAGAGAGGAGGGATAAAAGAAAAGGAGTTAGGGACGGGATACGTTTGCTGGTGTTTTTGCCATAGAATAGATTTGCAATCATTTTAGTGGCTTTAAAACTCCCTCTAGGCTTTTTCAGTGCAGGTTAGAATGTGGCACCTTCAGCATTTTTCATGTGGCTTCACTGGTCAGATTTCATTGCTCCGGAAAATTTCACCAAAGCCGGCATTCCATCACACCCCCGCAGAGCCATGTGGCGTCGGTGTGAAAAGTATGGCCATGAATGTATAATTAAACACAATATATTAAAACATTTCTGGACGAACTATTTAAAGAATAGAAAACAAAAACAGAACCTGCTTGACTGTGCTTTGCACCCCACCAGAAAAAAAACAGCTTGACTTTTCTTCGCCTTAAGCCTCACAAGCAGAGTGGTGTTTGAGCTGTTTCCCAATCTCATGTTCTTCTGTTACCTCTGGAGTAGAATATAAATGATTCCCTCTCAGTGTACAGTGTATGGCAAGGGGCCTGCAGCAACCATAGTCCGGTCTAAAATTCCTCACTGCAAGCACACCATAATTCAAGGACTGACTGATAAATAAACAATGGAGAGCACAGCATGTACTACCTCAAATTCTCCACTTGGAGCACTCGCACACACTTCAGCCCAATTACCATGGGATAAGTAAAGTTCTGATCAGAACTGGTGCATAAATTCTACTGCTTTTGGCAAAGAACGCAAGTGTAGTGCTTCTGTACAGCGTGGCACAGGATACATGTATGTAACTGTGCAAAATTGACGGAAATGTACCCTCTTTGTCTTAGTCTCTAAAAACAAATATCTCCATTTTTGAGCGGGCTTTGGTTGTGTGCAGGTAAACGGTCTGTGTGGAGAGCTAAAGAAGCAGAATGCATTGGCCCAAATGCAGTCTTGGAGCCCATCGCCTATTAGCTTTTTATTAGCTTTGTTGTAGCGGTTGTAACTGAATGTAAACTGGCTACTTGTCCAACAATCCGGTCGTAGATGTCGTCACTCAACTCCGACTCCATTCTTGCATCTTAAGCTGGCGTTGTAGACAACGACCGGAAGACTAAAGGGGAGGTCTTGGTGCGGATATTTGCAGGGTACTCCGGAACCCCCTAAATATTGATCATTCACACCAGAATAAATCGTAATCGGACCGATATCTGATGGGTTTAGACAGTGTTTATTCATCACTCATAATGAGGAGTAAAGATAATATAGGATAATAGAGTAAATTTAAATTTCATTTAAAATTTTTAAACAATTCAATTGATTTCCCATTTGACTTTAAAAAAAAAAAACCTGGTACATAGTCTCTACAGTGGCTTTGGAGAAACTTCCTGAAGTCTTTACTTGAGTGACATTACTTGAGAGATTGTCATCTGTTTTTTGTTTTTTTTACTTTTAGCAGTATGGCTCTAGGCATGGCAATGTCAGTCTGTTCCATCAGTCAGTCTGTCCACTATTTTGATTCACACGGATTTATCTCTTCTACAACATGTAATTATGAAAGCATTTATTCTCCCGAGAGGATGGATCCTACTGAATTTGGTGATTCTCTCATTTTTCCTCCAATGGCAGTCTGAAATTTGTGTTCATTTAGTGAAATATCTCTGCAATTTTTGCATGGATTCCTGTGTGTGTGTTCTACAGGTTTGTCAATATTTTCCATTGATGCTCTATCTCAACAACTATTGATGGATTTCCACAATATTTTGTAATGTCTCCTTTAGGATGAATTGTAATCATTTTGGCAGCGCCTCAAGTATTCAGGTCAAAAGATTACTTGACCCAAAGCATCAAAACGTCCCAATTAAATATTGATGTGAATAAAATACTATTCCAGTCATCCTCTGTGGCCGCTTGAGTTTTTCTAACAGTGGGAATTTGCAAAAGAATGCTAACATGCTGAACTAAGATGGGGAACATGGTAAGAGTTGTACCTGCTCGACATAGTCATGATAGCAGTGTCAATTCAAACATGCTACTACTTAGCTCAAAGTACAGCCTCACGAGCTCTTAATGGCTCTTCTGACTGGACGGTTGTGTTCAGATGTCCCTCCCTGTGCAGAATAGTTTTTCAGCTGGGTTTTTGTTGTTGTTGTTGTTGTTGTTGTTGTTGTTTTTCATCAAGTTTTTGCCGACACTGGGTCAGAGTACTTTTGCATAACGCTTTTCTCAAATGTCCGCTGTGGTGACGTTAAAATTGTTAAAATGATTACAGAATTGTCACAGAAACTATGTTAGAAACTACGTGTTCTTGTGTTTAAAAACAAAACAAAACGTATTGTTGGCTTTAGTCACAAGCTGTGTATCTCCCTTGTTGTTTGACCATCTAAAAGATTGCTTCTGCCACAATGTCTGGTAAGGCAGGGATTAGCAAAACCACTGCGGAAGTTATCAAAGCTTACTGCATTAAAAAATGTTTTGGGATGTTTTTGTGGATTATTACAAGTTGTCCTGGGTTCATAAAACAATATAAATTTGGGACATTAAAGATT
Organism: Brachyistius frenatus; assembly: GCF_029030835.1. Taxonomy (NCBI): domain Eukaryota; kingdom Metazoa; phylum Chordata; class Actinopteri; family Embiotocidae; genus Brachyistius; species Brachyistius frenatus. The sequence goes on from NW_027210611.1 coordinate 861,390, forward strand.
ATGTACTAATATGGTACAGCAGAAACAACAGAAACAGGTTTAAGAACTTATCAGTACAGATATCAAGCTGCGGTTTTTGGATCTAGACTAGCTCCACTTTGTCCTTAAACTTGATTTTCTATAACTCAAGCAAAGCCACTGTGACATATTTTTCTACTATCAAGTGGCCATTTGTGATATTATTCTACCAGCGATTGTCCATCTAATAACATTTAAAGCCCCAAAGTCTGTGAAGGCATTCATCAAACAGATGAACTAATTTATCCACTAGAAATAATGGGCAGAAATATGTGACCATTATATTATAATAAAGGTATTTATGAGCTTTCAATCTCACAGCCTCACTATGAGATATCTTTGAAAATTTGAAATCAGCTCCTGAGGCTGAGGGTGGGGGAGGACGGGAGGGGGAGAGAGAAAGAGAGGGAAAGAGAGAGTGAGAAATGGCAAGGGAGAGATGTGGGAGTTGTGTTTTTGCTTTTTTGCCATAGGTTACATTTATAATTATCTTGCTGGCATAAAATGGCCAGGAGGCTTTTTCAATAAAGGTAGGAGGCACCTACAGGACAAAGTATTACCTACAGATCAACACAGAAGAAGAGAGATTACTGCAGTGAGACTAAATCCAGAGTACAACATAATGTATATCATCTAATAAGTGTATTTAGTCAGGACATTCATTAGGAGCAGTTGCCACTGCTTGCACTGGGCTGAGAACTGAGCACTATGAGGGCTGATGATTTGAAGATGAGGTGAATGAGTCCATCCACTGACCTTCACTAGTGGTGAGTAAGCAGAGCCAGAGGACTGAGGGAAAGATGGCCACAGCCACATCCCCCAGGCCCCACTCTGCCTTTTGATGACTGGAAATAATCACTAGAGAGAAAGCAAGTGAAAGAGACATGATCACAGACACACCACAGAAGAGAGGAGGATCTCAGATTGCTTTATTCTCCTCCAAACCCCTGTCCTCTAAAGGACTGGAAGTCAGTTTCTTAATACCATTCATCTTTTCTCCAACTGACTGTGTCCTGAGAGGAGAAAATCTCTAATTCCTTTTCATGTTAGTGTGAATCCAGGAAGTGAGAAGCGATAGGGCTGGACAAGGTCTCATTATACTCAGGCTGCCCCACAGGTAACAAACTTAAAAAAAAAAAAATCACATAAGCTGCATAAAAAGTATCACTGGATTTAAAACTGAATATATGTTCATTCCCTCTCTGACACCACCCATAACAACATTTTAAGATTAAAAAGGATGATTTTATATTGGGATTCATGTCCATAACCACATTTGCTACCCAAATATATGCCAATCTGTAATACTAGTAAACAGATACCACTCTCATGTCTGTGTGATAAATATGAAGTTTTTATGCTAAAGCTAGGTGGCTGCTAGCTGTAACTTTATATTTGTACAACCTTGAGCAATATTAGTCTTTTGCTTTACCTCTCCAGCAAATAATTGTATTTAAAATGATTTCTCATCAAAACTGAAAATGGTATATTAAAAGAAAAATGTCTTACGATATGGATTGAATATTTAAATAAATATGCAGAGTAGCTTTGTTTAAAATTAACCTGTGATACACACAATCTCTTAAACACAAACTAAATTGGAAGTTGATATGTTTGCTACCTGCACCCAGAATGCTTAATTAGACAGAAATGTTTGATTTTTATGATTGAGGGAAAAAAAAAAAAAAAAAAAAAAAGCCTTGCTGTGCACCACTCACAGTTGCACCTCTGGCCAAATAAAAGAATAACCGTCAGTCAAAAGGGAATCTGGGGCAAAGAGGCCTGAAAGGGAGACATATAGCATAAACCGTAGATAGCCAATGAAAGTGGAGATTCTGCCAAAAGGGATGGAGACAAGACGACAGGGCTCCGTGTGGGATTTCACTTTGGATTTTGGCCCTGCAGGAATATGTGGAAGCACAACTGACAGGACTTGCGTGGAGAAGTCGGCTCTATTCAATATAACTAAGTAAAGAATGCCCTGTGTAGTTACTGATGCACCAGCATAAATCCTCCAAGGTACAATATTGCCTGGGTAGTTCACTTCACCTCTCTGGTTGGAGAGAAATAAAACACAACATAATGTTGAAAGATATTGGCCTTGTTCGCTATTAATTACATTCAGGATGCTAGAAATAAAGAGGTACACCAGATGCATTCATTCACATTTTAGGATTTAGTAACTAACCACACAAATGCAACACTGTGCAGAGATGTGAACTCAGTCCCTGCAGCAAAGTAAAAACAGGGAACAGACACCGTGACAACTTTAGCTGAGATTTATTTAACTTTTTTTTTTTTTTTGCTACATTCCTCTTTATTCAAATCTCGGGAGCGTAGGTGGGTCAGTCATCTTAGAAATACTTTATATCCAACTTCATATCAATATGCACTACAAATAAAAGCGATCTTGGAGTGGGTAGTACAATAAGCTTTTAATCTGTTCAGTCATGTCTGAGGCAACAAATTTGCTTTAAAAAGATTCAATGTAAAAAACACAAACACATATACGATGAAAATTTACAGGTCATGACTCAGAGGAATATTATGATCCAATTTAATAATTCCCAAGGAAGCACATGGGATTTGTAGTTCATACTCCCCAATGAGGCAAATGGTGTGACATGATAATTTACAAAATTATTTTGTGTATAGTATTGTCTTTGATGCTAAATTTTGTTGGTACTAATGTCAACTCTATCTTACGGCATACGCCAATAAAATAACCTCAGTCAAAGTAAAAACACTTCATTGGTATCACAATATTCAACATCATGTTAATTGTGAAAAAAAGATGCTGTTGTTGAAACTAACTGTATATGACAACTGAGACATTCTGTACTGTAAGCAACACATCAGTGACCTTTTCAGAACGAGGGATAAAAACAGACTTAGCCAATATGCCAGTGAGACAATGAAATCAAGTCACTGGCGACAAGCTATGCAACACACTACATTAGCAATAAAAGCCATTTTTAATTTAAATGGGTAAATTAGAAATCATATTCAATCTAACGTAGGCTCCAAGTTTTAAAACAAACTTTGTTTGGAGATCCAGCGTATATAAATCTTTTTTTAAATTGGTTTATGGGGGCTAGACAATCACAAATGTCCTTGCTATCTGAAACTTATCAAATGTCTTGTATCTTCTTATGGCAAAAATCTCCTGCTGCACTTCATTTTAATTCTCTAGATGGTTCTCAAATTTAAGAAAACAAAAACATCAACAAGGAAATAAAGAAAAACAGAGTCCACAGAGCTCTGCAGCATCAAGCGTTTGGCTGCCACAGAAAAGTCTAGCACCTCCTGCTGCCCGGGAGGTTTCTAGTCCAGCTGCTCCTGCTTTATCCTGTTTGAATTGGGTCCTCGCTGACTTGTCCTCCTCAGTTCCCTCCTCAGGACATACTCGCTGAATTGGGATGAGTCCACGCCTCCGCCGCAGGAGCCAGCGATCTCAAAGCCACGTTGTTGGAGACGCTCTAGAACCTGGGAAAGGTGGAACAAGATAGAAGGAGGAAAATGTCAGAAACAATTCAAGACATTAGCAGACCAGGCACATCTTTCATTATAACTATTTGTGGTGTCACTAGTCACTATAAACTGCGATGCTTAAACTTGAATGTAACCTCTAACCCTTTGTTTACGCCTGTAAAGCTGAAAAACATAGAATCACCCGAAACTCCTCCAATTATACGCGGCTGCGTTAGAGTTAGGTCTAGCACTGGAAACAGCATTGGGAGTAAGCTGCAGCAACATACGGCCTGTGACGGGAATTTGGATGAGACTTTCACAAGACTTTCACAAAAACCAAGAGCCTCTCATATTGCCTCATTTTCATTGTTTTCTGCTGCACTATATGTGTGTTTGTGTGTGTGTGTGTGTGTGTGTGTGTGTGTGTGTGTGTGTGTGTGTGTGTGTGTGTGTGTGTGTGTAGCTGCTCCTGATCTCGCAGCCTTGCAGACATCTACAGACGTGTCCAGGGGGGCTGTAGGATCACATTCCATCGAAGAGGCCCCAGGGAGCAGTGAGGCTTTCTCTTTGCCACTTGGCTCAGTGTGGGCTGCTCAGCAAAAACCCCCTCTCCCCAATTCTCCCCCAGGCCCAAGCCTCCGCCAAAACTACAAAGGTCCCCCTACTGCTGGCAGCTCTCTCTGCTCCCCTTCCTTCTCTCCCCCCCCCCACACCCCCCGCCCTGCCTCCATTAGCCGCAGATACAGCATTCACCGCCGGCGTGCTTTAATAACCAAACAGGATTATGGGCCCTGCCTGGGGACAACCTGCCAGGGAGCATGCTCACTCTCTTGCTTGCTCTCCACGACTCACACACTTCAGAGACGGGTTTGTTTGTGTGTTTTTGGAAAGGAGGTGGAGATTCGACTTCCTCAGATGGAGACACAGTCCCAATCATTGTGAAATCTTTTCAAATATGCCTCTCCTGCATATTGATGCATATCTGAGGATTTTACCATCAATGAATTAGTGCAATATCAATATATAATCAGGTAAATGCAGAAATGCCAAATACATGCTGGTTATAACATTGGAGTTTGACACAACTGATTTTTGTTTTGTTTTGTTGAGATGCAATATATATTTCTCCATGTAAAGGCTTTTGTTATAAAGTTTCACTCTTACAAGTATCTGTTTTTTCCCTTGAAATCATTACACTTAGAAAGGAGAATATTGAATCCTTCCCATCCAGTAAAATAAAAAATTAGCAAAGGTCAAGTGTGCACTTCCTTAAAAATTAAAGACTTCAAACTCGTAGTTTTGCTACACTATTATAATAACTTCCCCAAACCTTAAATTTTTTTTTACGAACACCATGACATCTTTGATCAACCTGAAATCATTGCTTGTATTCATTTACTTCAGTATTTGAATCTTAATTATTTAATACTTATTTACCGTTTGATTGGAAATCTTACAAGAAAACTTGTTTCTCGGATGTTATAAACATAAACAATAATCGGTGAATAGAGGCCAATAAAAGGCTTGATTTTATTCTAAACTTTGCATCAAACCGAACACCAACTGAAACACTCAGGGGCATCATCTTATGTCTACCTAAGTGCTTTCACTGCATCCTGAATTGCTCCTCTCTTCTTGCTTTCTGTCAGTTTCCCCTCCGTTTGCACATTCATGTCAGTCTCTACCATGATTGAACGTGTCAGCCTTTCTGATATGGTCAAATCTACCATTCACCCCTTTTCCATCCCTTAGATAAGAGCAAAGATTAAAAAATTTTTTTTTTTTTTTTAAAAACTAGTGTTGCAAAAGATGGATAAGAAGAAAGTACTGAAGATGACCATCCAAAGTCAAGATTATTATTCTAGTCAGATCACAGAAAAGTAAAGATGGTGGAAGACATGTGTAATGATGGCTTGCTAAATTAATGCTTTGATGAAGTCATCAAAGAACTCATTTTTCTGCAAGGCTGTTCTTGTGATTTGATTAGATTAAAGAAAGATAAGAGTTTGCAATCAGACATCAGTAAAATTTTAAAACCTGCTCTGTAACAGCAGATGGAAAGATGGCGAATGAACAGATTATCACCTCAGTCAATTCCTTGGCCATTTGAAGTAAAGCATATTATAAAATCATCGCTTTATCTGACCTTTAAGTGTTTGTACTTATTGACGAATACTCAATATTAAAGACGCTAAACCCACAACAGACAAAAGTTCCCATTACCTGGACAGAGTTGAGGTGACAGTACCCGTTCAGTGGGAAGCGGATGACGTGCGTGGAGTCATGGTTCCAGCCGGCATTGACCGAGTTGCACATGACATCGCCGATCTCTGGAAACACGTCTTCGATCAGGGCCTTGTCACCACTGAGCGTGATCCTTTCGCCCAGGTCGGGTGCAACACGCACCACCAAGCACTCGCAGGGGCGTGACACGCGACCCAGTTCCTGGTCCTGGCGCCAGCGCTCCAGCTCAGCAAGCATGGGCTGCAGCTGAAAGTATCGTGCCTCCTCATACAGCAGACTGTAGTCCTGTAGGAAATGGGTTAAGTAGAGTTCACATCTTAGGATCCAGCAAAAGGAAATGTAAGGTTGTCTGCTTGTAGAGTTTACATTTTTAAAAACACGGAAAATGCTTCATTTTAGATATGATTTCAGAGTAGTTTAAAAACTCTCCAAATATTTTTACCCTACAAAAATGTCACTGGACAAAGAAATTCCCCCTGACTGGACTAAATTGGAGAACACTATTAGCCTCAATGCATTCTGCTATACTAAAGAGAAAAACAATGAAAAACAGAAGAAGCAATAAGTTTCAAGTAACAATTATTCTTTCTAATGTGGAGCCAAACCAAAAATGAAACAACAAAGCCGTGTGAAATGCACCGTTCTACATGAACGAGCAATAAACCCTAATCAAGACACCATTCAGCAAAAATTACAAAAGATCCAAAGTAGAGGAGATGTGGTGCGACATGTAGCACAGGGTTGCGTGGGGTAGAGGAGCAGATCATTTACCCGCAGGGCTGCAGGGCCTAAATTGCGCCACATTCGAGTTTTCTCATGCTCCTCTCGAAATCTACCCATTGCGAATATGGCCTCAGCCTGAACTTGAGCCTGTCTTTTGTCTTTGCTTATTTTAACTGACATACTTTCCACTGATTGAGTTGCACTGCGGACAGTCCATCAGATAATGTGGTTATTTGTTTTCTCCCAGGGTACATTTAGTAATTACGGACTAAATGACACATGCAAGTAAAAAGCAGGAATGTTAATGTGTCACATGCAGTGAGAGCCACCCTGGATGGACACTTGGCAACAGAACATAGAGAGCTGCAGGAATAACATGTCGTGTGGCCACCGTTGCCAGCACAATTATTTGTCTCAGTGTAAGCTTATTGTTTTCCTTATGTATCTCAAAAGAATCATTGACTTCTAATGGCTGGAAGGGCCCAAACTTCATCTCTTGATGAGGAAATGCATTATGATTGAGCTTTGTTTGGTAAACATTTTGTCTCCAGCATGGGAACCGTTTTCAGCAATTCAGGGAAGACCAATGACTGAAGGCATCCCACGGCCTTAGCATGCATTGTGTGTGCTAAGTTGTAGGACTGCTGACTGGCTGATGGGACTTTACAGTTTCTACGATGGACATCTACTCACTTTGAAGTCGTCTGGGATGAGGAGCTTGGACGTCCTGAGGAAGTTGAGGATGTAGCGGAACATGTGTCCATCCCTGTCAATGAAGTAGTGCTGCTTCAGGCTGTCCAGGACTATAGGCTCTGTGCCATCAAAGAGGCGACCAATTCTACCCACAGAGAGCGAGGAGGGGTGGCAGGTTGGGCAGAAAGGGAGGGAAGGAAGGAGGTAGGAGGAGAACATCTCAAGATTAACAAACGGTTTTTTTCTTTTAATTTTGCAAGCAAAAGTTCACAACAACACTTAAAGCAAAACATGAGTGACTGTTTTGGTATCCTAGACCTTGTGTGTGACGAATGAAAGGGACAATATATTATGAAGCAGGAGCATGTGCTAAGAGATGTGATTAATTTTTCCAACAAGTGCTCCAACCCACACTACAAAATAGGCCGTTTGTTCCTACCTTCAAATACAACCCAAGGGAGTGTTTCTGAAATACAGTTAGGTTTAGACATGAAACCCACTTGGTTAGAGTTGGGTAAAGATAATGGTTTGGCTTAAAATGATCATTTGAACTACTTGTGTATTAAAGTTACAACTTCCTTGGAAGTTATGCAACCTTCGTTGTCATAGTAACAGTAAACTCAGTTTTACAAAACTGTCCTGACTCATTGCTGGAAACGGAAAGCGAGCCATGTTCACCAAGCGAGCCAAGTCTGTTGCTGTCGCTAATTCTCCATCCAACCCACCTCTCCTCCTAACAAGGAGAAACTACACGTCATCTAAACTGCTTCTCTGTAACACTAGATTGGCATTATTTAAACAGCACGTAACTTTAAAACAAAACGGTGGGTTGTAATAAACTGCTTTCACAAAAGACTTATGGGGTCATTGTTTGGAGGAGGACAGTCACTAAAGAAAGAAAGAAAGAAAGAAAGAAAGAAAGAAAGAAAGAAAGAAAGATGAAAGCAGAGGTGGTCTGGAGAGGTCAGGACCAGCTGGTGCTTGGTTGCCTGAGGCAGGGTGCCAGTCACCCTCGGGCCTGCGCTCGCAGCGACAGTGTGGCCTCCCAGCCTCCAGATGGCTCCATGCCCTTTGGCTCTTTTCTGCTGCTGTGACATCTGTCAGAATAACCAAGTTGCTTTTGTCTGTGCTCTACATTCATACACGTGAAGCTCCTGCAAATTGTTTACCCCTCAAAATACTCTGTGGGCTTTACTCCACAAGGAGATATTTTGAGATACTTTACCTGATAAATCCAAAACAAACTGACACCACAAATGTTTTTGAATACATCTCCTGAGATAGTTTTGTGATTTGAAGAAGTGTGACACTTGACTGTCATATACTGACATTAAACATAAAACTGGATGATATTAAATTGTGAGGAAATTCTGACACTGACAAACACATCTGGCTTGAAGTGAAATTCTTTACCTGACACTTAGCAAAAATCTGGGTACAAACATTCAACACGGGCTCTAACCAAAACTTATTCTTCATCGCACTCTTAACATACATATGAATGGTCGGGCAGACTCACCGGGATTCTGGAAATTTTGTTAAGGTAGCCAGGCTGCTGGTGTACATGTGTCCGCCTACGTCGATGTGCACAGGAGCATTGGACTTGGTGAGCTGTGCAGGTGTTGGGATCCCCTGGTTACTCAAGGGAGACACTGGTGACCGCGTGATCATGGGCCTGGACATGCTGCAGCGATTATCCTGAAGGACCACAAAGAGAGAAAATATAATGACACAGGCAGGTAAGACAGAGATGCTTTCACTTTTGTATTGTCTGCTGCAAATCAAAAATAAAAAGACAATTACAACAACTCCGGGGGTGCTGATAGATTTAGAATAGAGAAGGAATTAAAAGAAATGATAATTAGACGCAACAGTCTTCAGTGAACACACTCCCAGAGTCAGGAGTATAAAGGAAGGTTTTTTTTCCTGCAAGATAGAGCAGCCTGACCTTGACCTGAATGTTGCCACCATCCACAAGCATCCACTCCTGTGGGCCATAATCTCCAAAACCAAATTAATTTGGAGCATCAATCTCAGTCTTGGAAATGAGCAATAATGACTCTTGATTTGAATACTGTAATAGGATTTGGAGAAACTGTCTCGTGTTAACCTACAAACACCATTAGCAGGCAATTTCTGTTGAGAAGAAAATTACTTTATCCCCAAAAGTTTCAGAGCCTGAATGAAGATTGGAGAAAATAGTCACATCCTAATCACTGAGGAGGACGAGAGTGAAATATTACAGAGAAACAGTGTAACAGTAAATTACAGCAGAAAGCAGCAAACAGAGGACTGTGCCTGATATTCAAACAATGTGTGCACATCAAAGACGGAAATAAGACACTCTGTTCAGTGCACTCAATAAAACTCAAGTGTCCGTCACTTTGCACTTGTAACAAAAGTAACAGATCGACACCAGTGTTAAGTTATTTCTCTTTTTCCCCCCAGACAATATCGGACTTTTACGCGTTTACCTGCGCCGGCATCACTGTGGTTGGAGAGGAAGTCAGCGAATGGTCATTTTGCTTGAGAGATGCTGCGGGAATAGGCTCTCCTCTGACAGCGAACATCAGTGAGGGATCCCTGCACTCCGCTGCCCGGATCGGGAGCCGTTTGAGGGAAGCGTGCACCGACTCATCCACAGAACTGATTGGACGCGGTCGCTTTCTCGCTTTCTGATGTGTTAAGTCCATGATATCCGTTTCGTCCATTACAGCGCACACTTTAAGGTTACAAGATAGGACGCGGTCGGCTTTTTCCAACACACCTGCCAAATGTGAAGAGGCGTGAAAAGCGGGATAGCGAGCACCGGGGGAAGAGCGGCGGCGCCGTGGCTGTCACACGGAGCAGCTTCGTTGCAGTGGCTGGGAGAAGTCAAAGCCCCCGACAACATTAGCATTGTAGCGCCCGGGGCTCTTTTGGGCTGTCGCTGCTTCAGTGGCAGGTATGTGTGTCGCATTTTCTGAATAAAACAAATCCTGCTTAACAAAATTAAATCGCCTGGTTATGCGAACCGGGGTAACGCTCACATCTGGACCTTCCACATCTGGCCTTTGCCCCCTTTTGGAGCAGTGTTTCTGCGGCGGGCACCTCCCCCCTGAAGTGGCTCCCCATTGTTCAGCAGCCGTTTTTGTATCAGCAGGTCAGACCCTCCTTCAACACAACAGTCCCACATAGTCCAAAGTTCAAACATTGACAAACCAGAAACTATCGCCAATCTGCTCAACCACCTGGACAAAAATGCCAATAATACCCACCAACCACATTCGCACATGCATCACTCATTTACACCTGACTGACATGATCTTTCCAATCACACTACATCAGTCAGTAGCCTTTTCAGTTGCCCAGATGTATTATTAACAAAATATTTTCAGCATTTATTAACTTAAAAGTCCTTTATGTGCACAAAGAAACGTAACCTAAGTAACCGCTCCCCAACCAAATCATCAATCTGTCCGAAGACAAAGACACTTAAAACTACTGCTTCTGCTGCGTCTCACTGACTGCACTCCTGACAAATGTAAGATTCTCTGTATAATTGCTGCAGTGTGCATGTAAATACCACCTCCAATGACCACACCAGCATTGCAACACGACCACAAGATGTCACGAAGTATAAAACCAAACCACAACATGTCCAATTGCAGTTAAAAGTACTGCCACAGCACTCTCCTGGGCTGTTTTTCGTAGAAAATGCAGGGAATCCACAATTTTTAATAACATTCAGATTAAAATTAATTAGTTCAACCACTGGCCTTAAAACATCCACATTCCTGCTTCTCATTGGCAGTGTGAGTTTCACACCTAGATACCCAATTAGCAATTAAGCTTGCCTTTGAGTGTAGGCCTCCAATGCGGTGTGTGATCCTGGTCTGATTTGCATGCCACTTGTGCACGCGCTGATAAGCGCAGGCAGCAGCCATACATAGTTTTAAAATTCAACTCCAGAATCCCTCGCAGAAGGCAAAGGGGCCTGCAGGGCAAAAGAGAGAGAAATCACATGGCTGCTCTTCAAAAGGGGACCTGTGTAAGGCAGCCGGCAAAGTGCGTGGGATCACACTCAGAATGCAGGTAATTTGTTCCCTGACTAATTTGTGGAGATGGTGGTGGTGTGTGTGTGTGTGTGTGTGTGTGTGTGTGTATGAGAGAGAGTGTGTGAGAGGGAGTGTGTGCCTGTGGAGAGTAAGTTCTGAAAACAGCTTGGTGGAATTGGATTTCCTCAAAGCCTTGTCATCGCAAAGGTGGATTGAGTGTAAAATCTGTAAGGCATTATGGAAAATTGCAGGGGAGAAAGAAGAGAGGGTGAAAGAGAACGGGTGGTTGGGTGGGTGGAAGGTGGGGGGATGGTGGATGGGGGTTGAGGGAACGTGCTCTTATATCACAAAATCACTTGGAGTTGCTGGAAATAAAGACAAAGTGCAGTGGACCTTTTCTTTAGACCGATGTCCACATCGCACTTTGGCCTTTTACACGTCGATCTCAAGAGCAGGTCAAAGGTCATAACTTCATCTGAATCCACAAGTAAGCATGTGATTAAGGACAGATCATTACTGGTTCATTTATCAGCCGTCAGTACAGACCTGCCACACGATCACTTTTCCTACCTGTTGCCATTTTGAATTTGGCTCCAGAAGTCTGCAATGTGAAGAAGTTTGTTTGAACTTTTGTGTTAAGAGAATCTGCTCGTTTACAAAGCTCATGTCATTTTGTTGCAGCACAGTATGCACAAACAAATCTATAACAGGTACAGTGCACCTGAGCTGCTCCCGCTACTCCTCTTGTTTTCCACCAATGCTCTGTCGGCGACAGGCCTTTTTATGCAAAATCAGAATTTTAACATTTTCCTTCAGACTTCAAGGAACAAACAATGAAGCTCTTGTTAAATGTTTAAAACATTAATGCACGATATTAACCACTAATGCCCCAGCAATGTAGAAAGCCAGTATCTGTCTGCTGTTGTATCAATCAAGGGGCCTTTTAATATCAGCATAAGCAACAAACTAACTTTCAATTGTTGGCCCCACAATGCAGCTCTTCACTGTTTCAACACATCGCACAAGACACAATTAGCATTTCAGATCAGAGCATTAACATTCAGTTTGAGGCAGGCAGACTGGTATTTACATAATCTGGATGGGTTGTCTCTGCTTTCTTGCCTGCGGCCATTTGTTTTAAATGTCCACACACAGACAGCTACAGACTTTGGGTGAACTTCAGTCACTGCCAGCTGTAAAGGCAAAAACATATAACAGGTAGCTAACTGTCATAACAGTATGGCCGACATTATAGGTTAGCTGGTGGTCAGGTTTGTATCCCTTTGGACATTGTAAATGGATTTCAGACATTGATATGTAGCTACATGCCGCTACAAAATAATAATACCATATCTAGTTACCGCATCTACTCTGTATTTAATGTTTCCTCAACTCACTCTGTCGTGACCTTTGACATAAGTCCAGAATAATGGTTTTGTGTTAAAAAAAAAAAAAATTTTTTATGAATAACCATTTAATATTTGATGAGAACAGAGACATTGTAATTTGTACTATGTAAACCTCACAACTTTAAAGTAATTGTATCGCCCATGTTTCTCAGTAAAAATATTAGCTTTTTACATTCGTGGTGACAAATGCTCAAATGTGTTCAGGGTAAAAACTACTTAGGCATTTATTCAAATGATGTAGCAGTTGCCTGCAAGAAAAAACAGTAGATTAAAGAGACTGTGCCAACTGGTTTCTTGAAGTGAAATTAAAATATCTGGATAAACCACTTTTTTGTACCTTTGGTTGATATATGAGGATATAAATCACATCCAACGCTACTGGATCAATGAGATCCAATCTGTTTGAGACTCACACAGTCATAGAATTGTTAACTACAAATAACATGTGATCTGAATTGATACAAACTTTCAGGTTTTACATCCAAATGAGTTGCATGTGCTAACAGTCTTGAGATAGTATCAAAGGCACATAATTACTCCTCGACTTTTAGTACACGTCTACCTCAGAATAATTCTTTGTGGAGTTACTGCAGCTGTACATCAGCATGACGTCATAGATCAGGAAGTGTGATCAGCACTGTGTTGCTGCAGGCTGTTGGAGACAGTGGTGCATGTTCACTGGCAAAGAGCAACCTGTCCTAGGGCACAGGAGTGGCAGAGCCACAACATGAGATATATTAACAGCATTTATTTTCAGACATTCCCATCCAGCAAAGAAAGCTAAACTTCTAAGTGATTATGCAGATTTCTAAATGTTATGTTGGCAGTTGTTTTATGTGTCCTCTCTCAGCTCAGAGGTGTGTTTGTTAAGTGTAAATTCACTGGGAAGCAGATGTACAGAAGGTGTAAAAAGAGTAATATAGATATAAAGTAGTGTAACATAGTTACAGCGCCATCAGGTGATCGATCCTGACAACCCAACATCTCAGTCTCACTGTTTATTCATTTAGCCTCTGGAACTGTTGAAACTGGCTGTTGGCTTTTATTACAGGTGACCAAAACTTGCACGAGCTTTATTTTTAATGTCATTATAAGTACCTCACTGATGGCCACTGACAAATGTTTAAGTAACCAAACACACAATACATTTTTTGTTTAGGATGCAAAGTACACACTTTATGAACAAAAGTTGATGATAGTTTACACATTGCGATCCTACAGGCGAAATAAGACCACACTGTTATATAGAACTACTTAGTAACTACATATTTCCCGATTCGCATCCGGACCTTGAAGTTGATTACGCACGGCGCGGTCAGAAAGCCAAGGGAGAGAAGGCAAAATTCGCTGCTGTTTTTGTACTCTTTTACACGAATATGATTCTCCTAACACGGCCACGGCTTGTATTAAAGGATGATTCACAGATTCTGCTTTGACGTGTGTAAAAGGTACATCCTGTCATACAGAATAAGAAATACGCCTGGGGCAAAATTACTCCACAATGGCGTCTTTCATTAGAAGATCTGGGGCAGCCAGGAAATGGAACTGTTTCACGACAAAACTGAATTCAAAAAATATTTACGGACACGACAAACACGGGTTTAAGTAAGTTACGAGCAAGTTGTACAGCAACAGCGAGACGGAGACGGTGATGTTTTCGGAGCTGAAACGCGCCATGAGCGAATTCACACGGTGGATAAGTAGAGTGTTTGCTCGACAAGATCGCAGTCTAATCCGCTGTTCGTTTACATTAGATTCCCCCAAAGCCCTCTATATTCTAGTCACGCGCATACATTTGTACAGTAACTAAGGAACAATAGCCAGGAAGTGGTTAAATCTTTTTTTTTTAAGAACTGTACCGCTCGAATCGCTTGGCACATGCGTAAAAGCTGCTGCGCCTCAATGTCCCAGTCCATCCAACCTCGGAAATAATAGCAAACCAAATAAATCTTCGCTTACCTGAAACATAGGGCGGCATAAAGTATCTTTTTGTGCACCTTTTCCTCCCGATTTGGCCCACGATCTGCTTCTCTTCCTACACCAGCGAGAAATGCAATAGCTTGGCTAAGGTAGACAGAACAAAATACAGAGAATACTTGCTCCAGGGCTCCGAAACCCCTCAAGGCAAAGATCAGGATACAATTAGCTCATGTCTCTGCCCCAGTCTAAACCAATCTGCAGAGTAAAACTGCGAGCAAAGGAAGAGATCACAGCAGCAATGCCTCAGTCTTTGTTGAGTTTATGTTTTTATAAAATCAAATAAATAATTTTTTCTGCATTTACAACACCCTCACCCCTCCTGCCTCCAACTTGCCTATTGCCTCCTTCTCGCAGAGAAGCTGATTTTAATCGTTATGATTAGTTTTGATGTAACGTTCCCCCGGGCGATTTCTACAAATGGATGGAGTGTTTCTTTGCCAGGGAGGAAAAGCAGCAGATGATGATAATTATATAGATTGTTGGTGGAGTCCTTTGATTCCCCCCCCCCCCCACTACTTCTCAAACATCTAACCTGTCTAGTCTGCTTCTTTAAACCATGCCATACACACTGCATGTGTATCAGACAACTTGTTGATTAGCCTAGAATAAACTTATTAAATTAATGGCACGTGGTTAATGAAATTCTCCCTCGCTATAGTTTCTCCTTTGTAATCTTTTCAGCCTCCTTCCTCCCTTTGGACAACCTCCAAATGACGTAGTTGTATAAATAAGCACTTGCAGCTTGCCTTGCCTCAATCAAGTCTGAATCAGTGCCTAAGGGTGATGTGCGAACTCATTTCAAATGTTCAACCATGCATGATTTCAGGAAGATTGAGGCACTTCTGAGGGTTTTCGGCTCACTTGAAGGATGCACACAGTAAAGGAATTACATATTTAAAGTCAACATAAATCATTTATCTGTAACAACGCAGTTTTGTTTACATCTGGACACCGAATTGACAGTTATTTCTCTACATTGTCAACAGTTATCTCCTTGCCATACACGATGGAGTTATAGGCTGAAATACCTCGTGCGCCCCCTACTGTTGAGAGCATCAACTTCGTTTTTAAGAGCACCTATGAAAGCAAATCAATTTAGCAATGCTATTTTACCCAACATACAAAGCAGAAGAATAGAAGAAAAATATGGAGAAAGTAATTATGTGGAATAACAAACAGATTGTGTATTTTAATGTCCGTCCAAGGAACAAACTATTTGTTTTGGCGCAGCAGTGGACTAAGAATGTCATGTCTAAGGGACTGACTGATGGATGCAAGCATACAAAGTAATTTCCCAGCTGTCTTCATCAAAAGAGTTCCCCTTTTCAGAGCATCTTTTGTAGATAAACAAAATTGCTTTTGAGGATGGGCCAGTTATCCCTTGCCTATCCGATCCAGCCATTAAACGTTCCACTTCTTGACCATCATGTTCCACAAGAAAATGAGCACAGGATTAAAGTGTTAAGGTGAAGTTATTTGCCCCACAGGTTCCTGGCTGGTGCACTTTACATCCACCCTTGACTGTCAAGGATACATGCACATTTTTATGCCATTAGTCTGACAAACTATAGTGAATGAAGAACACCCGGAGGCCTAAAAATCCCATACGTTATCCATTTTCTACACAAATGGAACCCATTGCAAATGCGATCCTCTCACTTAAGTATTCAAAATATGCATCAGATACTGTTGAAACTAACCAGTGGAGATTGTCGAATGCATGTGGAGTTGGATGCCAACATTTTTTTCTAACGTTGCCATGGAGGGGTAGTATTTTACTTGGATCCGAACATACAGCAGCAACAGCAGGCGAGCACTGGCTAGATGTACCATATGTTGATGGACAAATTATCCAGATTGGTTGCAGATGTAAGCTTCCCCCCCAAACAGAAACGGCCTAACATGAATGGCTTCATAGGGTTATAAATGCACATACTGGAGAAAGGAGAGAGGAGGCCTGGAAAACTCACTCTGCCTGTTGGAAGTTTGAGAAACAGACTGCCGTAATGTCTCGAAAAACTGGGAGTAATTATTAGGTTGGTTATCAATCTGCTCTTTCTCAACTTTTAAAGTGAATAAGTTTTAAAGTAGGAAATAGAAAACCCCTGCTCTTATTCGTGAAAAGGTAAATTCATAAGCAGTTCAGCAGACTTTCAATCAAGTATTTTCTGGCTGCAACCTTGTCTGGTGTGAGAGGTGGCTTATTGTACCAAATATTAGCAAACTTTAAATAAATATCACTTTGGTGACTTTCTGATGCTTCTTTACTTGTGTCACTGCTGCACTGCATTTTACATTCACCATTATCCTGTCAGGGTCACCTGTATCTGCTGTTTTGTTGTTGTTGTTGTTGTTTTTTCACTTTAAAGCAGGAATTTGATGTTCTGTTTGCCATTATTATTTTAACAGCAACAGAATCTAGACTTTTTGGCATCTGAATATTTATCTTAGAATCTCTGAACAAAGACACTGCTTTACTCAAAAGACATTTATAAATCTTTATTCAGGTGACAGATAATATCTAAAACCTGTGAATACCCACTGCACCTACCTACTGACATTGGGCTTCCTGCTTTTTGCAAGTCAGTGTGGACAACAAGAGATGCTGTTTGAGCCTCAGACCATGTTGATAACTGCTGCTATGCTCACCACACCCCTCTAATGGCCCGTGGTTATGTAAGGGAGTGGGATGAGGAAGGAAAAAGTGCTGAAGCTGCTCCAGATCCTGACTCAGTCTGCCCTGCAGGGTTGCACAGTTTTAGGGCAGAACTGCTCATCAAATATTATCTTTGGCACAATGAAATGAAGCTTTGGAGTATGTCTTCGTTGCTACAAGGTAGTTCAAGCTATACCATCAGGCATGGCTTCGAAAGACTAAATATTAACAGTGGCAATTATATGAGAGAGGAGCTATTTGTATACAGATAGTAACAAAGACAAGAATCAAGCCTCTGCCCCATAGTTATGTTTTTGTTCATGCCCTTCTCCAGAAACTTTCAACATGGCAACTCTTTTGAGTTTTCATATGCATGTCTGTGCCTACTTTTACAATGGAGGTTACTACAGTTAACCAACCACCTGACAGAGTCTGTTCTGCTCGTAAAATGTTTTCAGTTTTCTGTTTGATCAAAACCTAAGATTTTACATTGCCAAGCCACTTTTTTCGGACAACATGGATCACCATTGTATGGGATCATGTGTTTCCCCACTTGTTAGCTTACCTTGCAGCCCCAAATGCACCATCCCACCCACAATGGACAGAGCAGTCAGTGACACTCCTATGAGGGGAAGAGAGACAAGAGGAGGGGGCTGCTTGGGTAATGCTGGGAGGCTCTAATAAAATGTAATCCTATTATATGGTTCCCACTAGAGGGCAACAATAATAAAGGTTTCCCTAATAACATGAGCAGACCAAACCCAAATGGAAAACAGCTCCTCCGGTCAAGTCCCACACTTGTACATATATCCTCTCATTAACCCAATTGCTGTTGGGCCACATTACACCGACAGGCCTTCGAGATTTAGCCATGATGGCGAGGCAAGAGTTAAGTCAAACAAATGTGTTTCATCAAACTGCAGTTTGGGCTGCTCTGCATAAAGGAATTGAAGGGGGAGGATGAGGAGGAGTGAGGGAATGTGTGCGGGTGGGAAGTTGGAAGCAGAGCCCCGAGGAAACCAATCAGAACTTCTCCACCCTCCCTTCCTGTGTCAAAGCCACCGGGGTCTCAGGTGTGTGTTACATGAGCTAATACCTCCCAAACTTGATTGTTTGTGTTTGAGTAATCAGAGTTTTGTAAATTAACATTTCGCAAATGATAGTCCTATCATTGGTAAACAAAATCACAATATAGGAGAGGAACACCACAAACTAGAAATCACATGATAAGACTTAGTAAACCCCAAATGATTATGGAGTTTAATTCTTCCTCTTGGGCCAAATGAAATTAAATATTTCTTAGTAGTAAAGTTACAAAAGCTGGAATGTCATCAAATCAGCTTCTTTACAAACAAACTCTTTGCACAGACATTTTTGCTTCACTTTTTTTGACTAATATTAGCAAGAAATGAAAATCGCTCTGCTGGAAAAGGACATAAACACAAACTCTCATATTTATATGATTTGATAATGTAATGAATGAGTTATTCCGCTCCGCAGCTATCTCACATTAATGCAGTAAAATATTTATCAGAAGTGACAAGGTGAGTGAGAGTATCAATCATATTCTCAAGACAGCTTGAGTTATTAAGTGAGCCAAATGTAACAGTATTACAAAACCCAGAATAACAAAGTTATTTATCTCTCTCTCTCTCTGCATGTTTGTATGTATGTGTATGTGGTGTTTTGTGTGTGTGTCTGTGTTTATGTGTCTGACAGCATCAGACAGAGAGAGTGTCGCATGCCTTCCTGTTCCTGTACCACCCTCCAACCCCAGAGCCGCAGACTCAAGGCAGTTTCCAGAATCAAACAATTTCACGCAGCTACTGGAGGAGGAAATGAACTGAGCCCAGAGCAATAATAAAATTATACAAATGTTATTACAGACTCGCCTGCTACTGTCCTACTTTAATTCAAATTTGGGCACTCCAGGCGGTGCTGGTGGCAGAGACCTTCCTGAATAAATCAACATTAGCTTACGTCTAAATTATTAAGGAAGTGGGAGACTTTCTTGTTTATAGTATGAATTATTAAACAAGTGTTTAACGCTGTTTTTCTTCACGAATCCCCAAATATTAATTGCTAATGATCTTTAAGGTGTGTGTTTTATCTTTTGCCCTCTCTGTTGTATGCTGGGAATTGAAAATCCAAGTTTTCAAGTTACAAGAAATCTGTTCTCTGTTAGATTAGTGTGAGATGCACTTTGAGATATCATTTCCTGGCATCTGTATGGTGTGCAAATAAATCTATGATTATAACAATATTGCCCTTGTATAGCTTTTGTTACTTTTTGCAATGAATGTGAAAATAAATTAATGAATTATAGAGGCAGCCACTATGACAGCTATACATTATTAGTTTTCTGTTTAATGTCTTGCTGATAAGCTATTTGGGATACTGACGAACACAGCTGAAAAATTGTTGGTCTATTATTTGCTATTACTTTTTATTTGCTTTTTCTATTTAAGATGTCCGCAGCAACCTTTTGGAAGTTTGGTGACTTCATTTGTCTAATGCAATCTCACAATTTGATTGGCACTTCTCTGATTCACTTGAGGGTGTGAAAATTGTTTAAATGTTTTGTTCTGCATGTACAGAATACAATTTACTCTTCATCACCAATATGAAAAAAATAAGGAAACCACATTTCCTACCCAAAAGAGACTGCTACCCTCACCTGTCTTTCTCTGTTTAATCTACAGATGAGCACGGGCAGATAAATACAAGCCCAGAGAGCCCATTCCAAATAATCTGTCCCAAGAGGAAATAGTCAATGCATGAAACATCATTTATGTACGCATTTATTTGGGCTATAAAGATGATTAAGAGGAGCTGAGAGGGAGCTGGCCTCGAGCCACTGGAGTCTCAAGGGACACAGGCAGCATGCCTGCAGGTAAAGAATGGAACTGCTGAGAAAATCAGAGCTGTCCTTTTTCAACTCCAGTGGGCACCGAAGAGTCAACAGCAATAGTTTAGCAGCTTCATCTTAAACACAGAAAAGTATTGGGAATGCCATTCAGTTAAGGCAGTTGTATCCCAAGACTTTTTCATACTACTCACATAAAATGGTAAAAATGCGGAATTACAAAAGGCTGACAAAAGCAGTATTTTACTGTTAACTTGCTCGGGTTCCTATTTGATTACCGGGTCCCTTTTATGGGGCTTTATGAAACACTTGATCCTCCTGTGTAGTTCTGAATTAATGGCCTGGACCAGTCGCAAATGAAATGCAGCTCAGACTGAATAAAACTGACTTGTGCCTATACCAATAGTGTAATCTGTACATCCAAGGCTCATGGCTGCCCTCCCCTGGAGAAATACAAATGGGAGCAGTGTTACACAGTAGGCGATTCACACTGTGGCCAGTAGGTGATGCCGTTGTCACATATAAATGTTGACGTGACTGGAGGGGGTGGGGGGAGTTGGTCTATGTGGGAATAAAAACAATTTTGATTTAGTGTCTGAATTACACTGGTATTCAAGCCTTGTAAATGCAATATAGTTGCGACATGTAGACAACTTCAGCGACTGCAGCAGGATCAGAGGGCCTGATCATTTCCTCCACATTCCAGAAAAGGATTGAATAGTTCTTTTAGCAAAGGAAATAAAGTGTAGACATAACAGATCACCTCTATTTCCAATCACAAAGTGGTATCATTGCCTGTGCTCTCTGTTGATAGAATGAGATTACATGGAGCTTTCCTCAGTGACTTAACTCAGGGAACACACACTGTGGACATTTATCTGGCCATAGGGAGACATAATCCAAAGGTAGATGAGCCAATCCATCACTCCTCTGCCCAGTGCCGAGCACATATGACCAGAAACAAGTGTCTCAAGTGAAAAACCATGGAGGTATGGTCACTACAGACCTCTTAATAATACTGTATTTGGAAGTTGCAGTGCACCTGTGCAACTATTCTGTTTGCATGTTTCTCAACATTAATAAATAAAAAGACAAATCAAAGATAATTCATTAACAATGACATCAGAAAAATTGATAATACAAAACTTTATTATTTCAAAGAAATATCTTGTACATCTTGTCAAAGTTCCAGTTTGTGAGCACAGAAACTGGAGACTATTGAACACAAAATCAACAACACAGATCAGCCAAATATCCTATCAATAAATAAATAACTAATTATGATCGATAGAAATGCATACCGCGATAAGTGGTACAAAAGTCTACATCTATGAAATAAAACCAGCTAAATCTCACAATTTTATGAAGTAAAAATATAAATAAAAAAATCCGTGTGCTAACTGCAGATGGATTTTTATAAAAACACACTGTTTCCATAACAATGAACCAGTTGTTTCCCTGACTAATGCACTGAAAATAGAGAGCAATGTAATACAACGCTGGTAATAAAGCTTGTCAGAGCTGTCTTACATTGTTTGGGATCTGTAATGTGCTTAATGATCACAAGGAAGATCTCTGCTTTTACTACATATGCAGTACATGGACCAAATGTGACACTAATCCAAAAATAACAAGGCTGCATTTTCTTCTTCACTTCTCCAATTCAGCGTGATGACCCCACATAATTGTTTGACCCAGCACATATTTCCTCAACACAATGTATTGGCGGTGCTCTCATTCTAGAGAATGCAACGTGCACCACATGCCAACACTGCCAGAGATTCATTCAGGGAGGGCCTCGGGAAGAGTATTGAACAGGCTGCAGATGTTTGTGGGATTGAGGGATTGAACATCATATTAGCTTTATGGCAATGAAAGTAACACAGCCCTGTTGGGTCGTGGACAGAAATCATATTCTGCTTTGAGGGTAAATTCTTTCGAGGGGGGGACAGGCTTAAGATGGATACTCCAAAGTTTGATTGTCATTCTGCTCTACAAATTGGTCTCCATTTCCAGTGCACGTGATAGTCATACAGAGGACAACACTTCTCCCGTCGAGTCCTGGAAAGGATCTTTTTTCTCATATTTCTCCAGATCGATGGTGTGGATGGAGCCTGGCTTGATGCTAATGTCGTCCGTCTCCACCTCCCTGTATTTCCCTGATAAGTCCTTCTTAAACACTTGTTTCAGCCTCTTCTTTATCTCAGGGTCAGGACAGTACAGGTACTCATACAAGCCAGCAGCCAAGATGCCCCCCAGAATGGGGCCCACCCAGTACACCTGCCATAAACAGCAAGACAAACAGCTTAGTTAGACATGTGGCTAATGAGTGCCTCATTAGAGACCGGTAAGGTCGGTGTCTGCAGTGTCAAACATTTCCCACCAAGGAAAGACATTTCTGTATATGTCAGACACGGTGACAGAGTTACACTGTAAAAAAAATCATGCAGGAATTTAGTCCAACCAATTACGTTTTTTACCATTCAAAATATAATTTACTAACAAATAAAAAGAAGATTTCTACTTTTGATTTTGACCTTTGTCTTGCAAACTTGAGATGAACAAATATACTACTGAGAGTGCACTCAACTCATTAAATTAAGTTTTTTTTAAAGAGATATATGGTCATTATTATATCATTATTTTAGCAGACTGACCTTTATGCTAAATGAAAATTAACAATTCAAACTGAAGAAATGAAAGCAAACCTGTTTGTACGATTTGTTAGTGTGACTAAACAGATGTTGATTCAACTTCAAATATTGAGTTTATTAAAGGTTAGTTTTACATAAACACATAAAACAACTTTAAGCGTATTATTGATCCTAAATTGAGTTGATTCGCCTTTTTACGGCAGCAGGGGAACATACATTTTTTTGTTGAATAAGCGTGAACCTATTTACAGTGTACCCACCCAGTACATCCCCCAAAACTGTCACACACACTCAACATGACACCAGGCTGTCTGCAAATAGCTCAGTGGAAATAATTGCCTGGATACAAAAATTCAGTGCTAATGTTATTTTACACCTTGTTCAGTGACAGCTTATTATGTAGCTGGAGTTGAACAACCTGTGAATTTGTGATACCATGACATGTCATCGATTGCATGGATTCATAAATTCAGGGGTCAAATAAAGTTCTTAATGAGCATTTAACCTTCCTCCTTGAGGTTACGCAATTGTGGTGTAAGTGAAAGATTATTCTTTGACTGTGGTCTTTAGTAAATACCTGTTCATACTGTTTTTGGTGCTGAAAATGTGACATTCAAATAACTACCAACTTATTCTGCAAATTATTTCAGGACATGTCGACATGACATTGTGACATAACCTTTGAGCCATTGAGTTTTTCTGTTACACGAAGGTGCACATATTCACAGACACTTTCAGGAGTTATATTTTGCCCGTACAAAATTCAGAAAGTAAGATTATCCTCTTAGGAAAGTATCTCTTACCCAGTGGTTCTCGAAGTTAAGTGTGACTATTGCAGGCCCAAAGGAACGAGCAGGGTTCATGCTGGCTCCTGTAAAAGGAATCTAAAAGACAAATAATTGCATTGTTATCAGTTGAAAGGGTGAAATATCCTGGTTGTGCATTATACTAACATCACAGATACATGTTAGGTATGATGATGTCTTATTTTGACTTACACAAAGTGTCTTATCTGGATGAATACACAGTACATACTGTAATTCATGAATTTGCTAAATAGACCAAGGGAGAATTCAGTTGAGCAGTGCGAGAGATAACATCTATTTCCCTGTGCATTAATTTGCTCTGCAGGGTTCAGGAAGCCCCCAGAGATTGGTTGCCATGCAATGCCAGCCTCCATTAAAGATGTGCATGTGGGTGTGAATTGCTGCAAAGCATACATTATGACATGTTGAGGAATAGATGCTTGATGCACCTGCTCTTTTTTAGCTCGAGAAGCATGCTCTTGGAACTAGCCTTGTTCTAGACTTCTTTAATGTTTGGTGTTATGTGATCTTCAGATTAATCTGTGTTTCACTGCTGGGGCATGGGAGCGCTGGAGGAGTCAGCTGATATGTAGATGGGGTTGCAGAAGATTTCTGAGGCTGTTCTTTTGTGTTTAAAGTTTTATGTAACTGTTTTAATGTAAGTTTTCTGTGAATACAACATTGTCAGGTAACCTTGTTACCCTGACTGCTTACTGCAACTTACTGCAAATAAGTGTCCGATGGCTACAGCAAAGCCAATGGCCAGGCTTGCAGAGCCACCGAGGTCTGCGCGTTTGGGGTCACAGGTGGCGAAGACAGTGAAGACCAGTTCAAATGTGATAAGGAGCTCCACAAGAAGGCCGTGTCCCAGTGAGATCTTGGAGTTTACCTAGGAAGAAACATATTCTTTATAAATGATAAGAAAACGTATCTTGCGCACAAATTAAATATGAGCCACATTGATTTCTTACTGTGGTCACACCGAGGGACCCTCGAAGAGCAGCAGGTGTGACTAAGTAGAGAATCCCAGCTCCTGTTATAGCTCCCAGGCACTGAGCCACCACATAGAACATAGCTTTTGCCAGGCTCAGCTTTCTAGTTACAACCATAGCTGCAGTAACGGCGGGGTTAATGTGTCCACCGCTGATGTGGCCAAAACATTGCACCATAGTGGCAATGCTGAGGCCGAAGCAGAGCGAGATAAGGACTAAGTCAGCTGGGGGAGGCTTCTCTTCCCCTGCAGCCCAGTTGATGGTGGAGCCCAGGCCGAGAAGGACAAAGATAAGAGTGGCCAGGTATTCTCCAGACACAGCCTTCCAGAAGTCCTTGGTCCAGATCCCTTTAAATGCCACCATTATGCTCTGACAGTTACACCAGGACAGGAACCTCCTGGCACAAAGAATAATGAGAAAAATTATTAGCCTACTTATGTATTCCGGGTGTGTGCATGTGGCTGGAAATGTACTGAACCCTATCAAGATTGCCTGTGGACAAAACATTTATAACTCCACTAGGGATTTAAGCCAGTGACTTTCCATGACAAAATGCCATACAGTGCATTCTTTAAACATTGTGTATACAGCCAAAGCATACAACATTTAATTGCTGCCACTCATTGAACTTTACTCAGGATGGGAGAATAATGTATATCTTTAGAATATTAATGCTAAAGAGAATAAGATTTGCATTAATTAAAATATCTCGTAACTGTAAATTGAGAAAAATGTTGAAATTAAAACTAAATAACCTTACATTTGTTCAGCAAAGCTCCAGGAGAGAGAAAAACAACAACATGCATTAAGTTCAGTCATTTCTGTTACGGAATCAAAAGCTGAAACTTACCAAATGCAATCACTTCGGTCTCTCTCTGTCCCCGTTGTGTGTGATATGTTTTCTTTCATAGGTCCTGGTGATTTATTCAACCAGCAAAGACACGTCTTCCTTCATCACGTCTCCTGTACAAGTTATAATAGCTGTACCTGCAGTACTTACTGAAGACACGTTGTGTAAGTGCAGGAGTGGAGCAGAGAGCAGGTCTGTCAGTTGAACATGATCCACACATTGCGCCCTGGGATTGCATCCAGCAGCTTTATTAGGTTACTACCCGAGCATCCCCTCACAGGAATTAAACAGTCTGCATAGGGGGAGGAGCCAAGAGATTTGACTGCTGTGCAAACAGTGGCTCTGTTGCACAAAGTGCGATCACATAGTCAACCTCAGCATCTTAGTCCTGAAAACTTTAAAAAACATACTGGGGTAAGTACAAACTTTACAAACATTGAAAGTGCAGTCTCATTCTTTCAATTAAAATTTTGTCAATTTAAAAACTTGTTGCCCATATCAAATTAACCTGGTCAAAAACTCTCTTACAATAATAAGCTATGGTCCTTCTAAAATACTTTTAGAATGCCTGCTATTATAGAATTATTTTTGTGAATAATAAAGATTATTAATGATAAAGAGATTCAGGGAAGCATATAAAATCAAATATTTTAGAAAATCTTTGGACTACTTGTACTTTACTTGACTATTCCCATTTCAGGCAACTTTATACTTCTATTCCATTACATTTTATTGGGAAATATTTTCATTCTTTCATTTCATTGCATCTATTTGCAAAACATTTTTTTCTTGTTGTTTTTTACAGATATTTATCTTTGCTAGTTATTTCACAAATTACATATTTTTTTTTAGAGAAAACACAGAATCATCACATTTTAATTTATGATACATGCTATAGTTATATAAAAAAAAACCTCAACTAGCTGCAACATTAAAATGCTACTTAAAAGTAAAGTTATCAAGAGTAACAATGCAAAAATATGTGTCAAAACATAAATATCTGAAAGGGACCGTACTTAATAACAAGGACTTTTACTTGTGATACTTTGAGTACATTGTTGCTAATACTTTTGAAAGTTGGACTAGAAGTGGGGTATTTTTAAATGATGGTACTACTACTGTGACCTTTTCAGCCTGCTGATAATATACATTAGTGCACATCTCTCTCTCACACACAACTGTCTAGGAAGAGTAAAATAATATAATTTGTTTGAATTCCTTCAGTTAGTCCTGATGACGAGGGCCAGTTAAAAAATAGGGGAGTCAATGCTGCTTTGTTTTTGTCCTTTTGAAAATCACCTCACTGTTGAGACAAGACTCTTGTCATTGCACAACAAGGTGACTTTGAGGATTAACCACAACAAAGACCTGATTCACCATTCTGTTGTTCGGAGGATGGGTAACAGCCCCTAAAACCATAAGCCTTAAAGTTTACTTCCGCGTTAACAGAGAAGAAAACCAAATTCCACATTTCTGTCTTGTCTGGATTTTGCTCAACTGTTTGAACATTACCAAACACAGGCACAT
Source organism: Brachyistius frenatus (assembly GCF_029030835.1). Classification (NCBI taxonomy): domain Eukaryota; kingdom Metazoa; phylum Chordata; class Actinopteri; family Embiotocidae; genus Brachyistius; species Brachyistius frenatus. The sequence goes on from NW_027210611.1 coordinate 888,316, forward strand.
ACTGTCCACACAAGCGTACACATATACTATTGTTCCCCATTATTTCTCTTTGGATAAGAAGATAAGCATGTTATCTTTATGGTTATCAAACTTGCATATGTTTATTGGATGAACACAGATAACGTTTTCATCAAAGATATTCCTTCTGAATTAGTGTGACCTCTTGATGAGAATAAATAACTGGTTAAAATAAGTGAGTAAGTAAATAAATATATATAATGAAATCACTACAATCCTATATATTAAGAATATGTAGGCCTTTTACAGTAATTGCTTTGATTTTGCTGCTTAATAACTTAAAGATCCGGTGTATTCAAGGCTGTTTCATGAAGGACAAAAAATTAAGGTCCTAAATAAAAAAAATAAAAATCTTTTTTCTTTTTGGGTTTTAATACTTGCATTTAATTAACGTCACTGCGATCGAGACATCTGCTCTAAATTAGTAGTAGTAGAGGCAATTCACTTTTAATAGCTTGATAATCTTTCATTCAAACCACCAGAAGAGTTGTGCATTGACTCTTTCTGGATGAAACTGGTCAAAGTGACTCATAATAATTTAAATACTTAGGTTTTACATTTTATTTTAGAGTTGACATGTTGTGAATTCAATTTTTAATCAGTGCACTGTTGTAGCATTTTCTCTTTTTTTCCCTAAAAAGATATCATGAACCATCTCTAGAGTGCTTGTTTTTTGTATTTTACAGTTATGTCAACAGAAAATGAATATTTTTAACCAAAGGTATTTATGGTGGCACTTCAACAAGCCATCAGCCTTAGGGTTTAGTATTTTGGAAAATGTTGTTGAATTGATCAGCATTTGTAAAAACTGGTCACTAAGTACATCTTTTTTTTTTCTACACTTCTATAAAATTAGATTCACACTATTTGTAAGTTCATACATTTTTCAATTGCCATCATTCACTATCACAACTATAATACTGGCTTTATTTTCTTTGATTGAAGAAGAGGTTCGACACTGATGATTACAAAATATTGGCAGAACATAGGATTATTTCTAATTGGATGTAAACAATATCTGCATTTTCACTTTAAGGAGATATTTGACACAATAGTTTTGTAAATTGTCAAATATATGTTCGCATTGTATTGTGTAATTTCCTTGTTATCAGAAATGAATAATAAAAAAACTTAATCAAGGCAGGACCCTTACAAAATATATTTGTTATATTATAGGGAAATAAGAATATATAAAGTGAACAAAGAATGAGAACCACAAGAGTGGTGAAAACACAAACGCACTGATGAGACCTTGTTATACTGCATAAAAATAGCCCATAATCACCGTTGTCATCTTTAATTATACTACCATTTAGGAAAAAAGTGGCTCATCTAAAATCCTGCTAATAATATTTCAGGATCTTGGTCACATTTGGATACTAGGTGCTGGTGATACTGAAAAAAACATGTTTATATGGAATAGTCCATGACCCTCGACTGCACATGTACAATGAATAACAAGCATTGACCATGGAACAATGTCATTTTGTGAGACACAACTTAATGATGCATTCACTGACTATGTAAGTGACCTTGCTCTGAAAGGACATTCCCTGGAGTTTCCATGTGTTAATATATTTCATGTGTTAATATATTTCTTTGAGATCCTTCACGCTACTTTGGGCAAACACAATAGTTCTGCTCCCCATCAAGTAACATGAAGGTCAAGAGGAAAGAGATTTTGAGATAACATGTTATTTGTGTTAATCTTAATTGAGATGCAGTATTACTGTAGTTTTAAAGTCAATAGTGTAATTCAATGACCATGAAAATGTGGTGACCTACGTTTATCCTTAATGTGAGCATAAACATATTCACTCACATTTACACACAAGGGTGATCCATCACATGTATGCAATAACATGCAAAATCTCAGTTACATTTACTAATTAATAGATAACCTATTTGTTGTACTGCAAGCACAAAAGTTGGCCAATACTTACCTTTTGCCCTGGGTAGTTCACCTGCTTTTTTTGGGAAGGGCATGGAGGTGGCAGACGTTAACTTCTAAAGTTTCAACACGTGGAGGTTCCTGCAAGGATCTTATGAATGCATACTGCAAACAACTGCACCCCAGTCTTGCAGCAACCTGATCCATCCTGTGATACCATAATTTACCAGAGGGAAATATTTCTGTCTTTTCCAGAAGAGATTTTGCGGTCTCAGTCTGGATGTAAAGACATGCTCCTCGGGAAGAGGATCAAGACATATTGTTGTTACTCATCACTCTCCACTTATGCCAGGGGGTATCCTCTTGCCTGCCAAGTCAAAAACAAGACCATAAGCAGTGACAGCACCGCTTCGCGGTAACTCGGAGTTGCTATAGCAACACCAAGATTCTGCCGACAACCGCTAAACAAACATTTTTGTTTTGAAAAGTAAAAACATTAAAGTCTATATAAAAGCGCACAGACATTCATATACACTGCTCAAAAAAATAAAGGGAACACTTAAACAACACATCCTAGATCTCAATGAATGAAACATTCCAGTTAAAAATCTTTATTCATTACATAGTGGAATGTGTTGAGAACAAAATAACATGATCAATGGAAATCAAAATCATTATCCCATGAAGGTCTGGATTCAGAACCATACTCAAAATAAAAGTGGAAAAATCAGATCACAGGCTGATCCAACTTCTGCGGAAATTCCTCAAGACAATCTTGGTGTTCTCTGGCAAATGCCAATCGCCCTGCATGGTGTTGGGCTGTAAGCACAGGCCCCACTTGTGGACGTCGGGCCCTCGTACCACCCTCATGGAGTCTGTTTCTGACAGTTTGAGCAGAAACATGCACATTAGTGGCCTGCTGGAGGTCATTTTGTAGGGCTCTGGCAGTGATCCTCCTGTTCCTCCTTGCACAAAGGAGCAGATAGCGGTCCTGCTGCTGGGCTCTTGTCCTCCTACGGCCCCCTCCATGTCTCCTGGTGTACCGGCCTGTCTCCTGGTATCTCCTCCGTGCTGTTGACACTGTGCTGACAGACACAGCAAACCTTCTTGCCACAGCGTGCATTGCTGTGCCATCCTGGATGAGCTGCACTACCTGAGCAACTTCTGTGGGTTGTAGACACCGCCTCATGCTACCTCTAGAGGTGAGGGCACCGGCAAAATGCAAAAGTGACCAAAAATCAGCCAGAAAGGACGAGGACAGAGAAATGGTCTGTGGTCACCACCTGCAGAACCGTTCCTTTATAGGGGTTGTCTTGCTAATTGCCTCACTTCCACCTGTTGTTTGTTCCATTTGCACAACAGCAGGTGAAATTGATTCACAATCAGTGTTGCTTCCTAACTGGACCTGTTGATTTCCCAGAAGTGTGATTGACTTGGAGTTACATTGTGTTGTTTAAGTGTTCCCTTTATTTTTTTTGAGCAGTGTATGTATATTATTTTTTATCAGAAAGTTTTGGAAAATAATCGTTCTTATTAACTTTTAATAAACTAGAACGTAAGATGGGAAGTCCCGCGAGAGTCAGGGTTGAGTGTTCGCGACGTCAGTTGATGAACTTGGCTAACACAGGTAGGTAGCCTGTTCTAGTTGAATGGAGGTCGGAAGTGAAAGTTTGCATAAAGATCACGAATTCCTACGAACACGGACCACCCTGCAATCCCCAACCGTGTAGTAGACAAAATAGAGGAGCAGGCTAACAGCAAGACTCCCCAGCATTGTCACTTTCATGACGACTAGGAGTATTGGGATGGAACATGTGCCCTGCTCCACGCGACCCACGCCGGCAGGACCAGCTGCGGAGGAGTAGTGGAACTAGTGCTGCCTTTCATCAGCCAATCAGCCTGTGATGGACCATGGCACTCTATGCGGAAGGAAATACTCGGCCAAGAAGTATGAATAGCAAATGTAACCATTCACTCACCATGGTTAACAACAATATACGTGCCAGGAGGATGCGCGGTTGTGTTGTGCCTGCAGACATTTTCCTCACGAGGGTTGCCGGTTTTTTAAATAAACCGTGTTTCTAATACCTGGGTGAAAGCTACACAACTATTCCTAACACTTGGTGTTAGTGCCGGACATGAATATGCCATTAATGGTGGTCTGATTAGAAGTTAAGGAACAAGAGTGGCTCAAAACTAAGTAATGTCTTCAGCGAGGGACGGCTCAAGAGCGGCATGCATGGGAAAACCGAGACTATGTGCGGCCTTTGATGAGGAGGAAGCCCTTGATGCTTTTGCCATGAACAACAACAGATGCGTTGCCTTGCTGAGACATCAACTGGTGAGTTGATTCTGCCTTTCTTCACTCTTATTTTGCGTGTGCTTGCGGTGGAATGAGCAGGTGAAATGCATCAGCATGACAAAGGTCAACAATCACTGTGTAGTGGAGGCTTAGATGATAGTAATGCTGTATCTGGTTTGTTGATAATCACAAAATGAACAGGCTAATGTTGATTGGTCCACTGGTGTCCGGTTTGTTTATTTATTTTGCAGTGACTAGTAACTGAGTAGCACCCAGGAAGCCACTGCACTGAAAAAGTACAGAACCATAAGAGTGCTTTCATAGCAGAGGGATTTCTTTTTATTATTTCTTTTAATTAAAGAAAACAGTAAAAAGTCACCGTATGCATAATTTTGTCAATTATGCATGCATACAGTTCTATTTACAGTGGTAAATATGGCCAGTAGGCTCGCTCATGTTACATTGAAATCTAAATCGGCACACTATACACACTTGAATATTAATGAGCTACATCGTTTAAAACAGTTACTCAGTGTCGTGTGGAGTTCTTTTCCTGGATCCTGTTTCAATAGTTCCTCCAGGCTTCACACACACCAGAGGAGTCCCTTCTTTACTAATTACGAACAAGCCTAAATTCTTCAGATTTGCATGTGTTTAAACTACAGTTGAGTCAATTAATGTTTGTTGATACAGTAAGAGTTATGTTTGATTATTATTATTAAGGTTGTTGAGTTTCAAGTGATGTAATTTGATGACAGACGCCGTATTCCTGTACGGTTGTTATAACAGTCTCGGATGAATCTGCGGAGAAATGTTCTGCCATTCTTCACGGAACAGCTGCTCTTTGCTGCAGGGGTTTTGCTGTTCTTCCTTCCACTTTAAAATAGGTGTTGTAAGTCAGGGTACATATTACTTGTCCAGGTCATAGTTTTTCACTTATTTTTTTCTTCAAAATCTCTTGTGGGATTGATGCTTATTTGGGATCATGAAAAGTCTCTCCTGCCAAGTTTCTTGAGACTGGGAGTTATTGCTTCCTTCAGCATCGTAGTATGAACTTTCACTCCCATCTCCTTGTTTAATGTTTAGCGCTGTGCAGTCAGTATGTTGATTTTGGCCAAATGCTGGCCCCAATCAGCAGTACTTTATTTTGTGCTGCCAATATTCATCAGAATTCTTTTCATGGTCTTTTGATAAAGTTTAATCTTGCATTTTGAGCTGTTTTGTAAGTAATGGTTCTCTTCTTGGACACGATCCATAGAGGTTGATTTAATGCCATTTCCTTTGTGCCATCCGGGCAGTCACTGAAACACCAGTTTCCACAGATAATCCCCATGCACTGTTTTTCAAAGCAATGCAAATACAAATGGAAAATGGCACATTGCGTGTTTCTTCATGTTTGAGAATGGTCGCTGGGCCTTCTGTTTGGTTCTTCCTGTACCTCCTAACCACTGCTGCAACTGTGTTTTGGCTCCGTCTTTTTCAAGTTTCACCATCTGGTTTCTCACTTGTTCAATCAATTCCTTACCATTGCATCAGACACAGCCCAGAACAAAATTGAGCAGTCTGTTCGCTGGTTCCTTTATAATTTTGTTCATTCCACTTAATTGGAAAATGCATGTGGTAATCACATTTACGGCCATGGTCACAGATTTTTGTTGCATTGAGGTTTCACTTTGCACCCATATTTCCAATAAAGTCTATCTAACCTGTTTCTTATACATGAAATCAAATACACTTCAACTAATACAATTATTGTGAGATGATACATGTTTGAATTATTTAACATTTTAGTGATATTGCACAGATCTCTATTCACTTTTGTTGTTTACTGTCATTACAAATATGCCAACATACAATCAAATAATAAAAATATTTGAAAAATTATTATGACATTTGGTCAAGCATGCAGTGGCAATCCATTAGAAGTGTGTCATATTGTATCGTTCACGATAATATCAATATGATTTTGAATCTGATATAAAAACCTCATATGATGATAATGGCAATTCTCTAACTTGTTATGCAGCGTAGCGGGGTGATGTACATTACATTTGTAACTTATACACTAATATGAAAACATAGCTGAGAATATCTATATTTCAGTGTTTCAGAGCTCTTGTTGTTGTTTATAAACAAAATAGTTTTCATTTAGTTTTTACTAAATATTTGAAGGCTAATTGTTACTTTTACGCTGACATAACTCTGATTTTGTTGCAACTATATTTTCAAGAAATTCATAATACAATATTTTTTTGTAGTTTGTTGTAACATCCAGAATATCGTTATCACAGATATACCCAGACATTTGGTAATATTATCTTATGACCATATCACCCAGCCATACAGTCCATACCAAAGGACTGTTTCTTTATACACAGCTACAAAGATGACAACCTCACATGATCAATCCCAGCTGTAACCCTGGGGGGATTTACCAAAGGCAGCACAAGCAGACGGTCTCTGGTAGCAAACAT